>NW_028230826.1:0-29097 GCF_043228905.1 Azolla caroliniana | reverse complement strand
AGCGTGGGGCCTCGCCTTCGATTTGAACAAAGGTCCAACTCGCCGCCAATTGGTCGGCCTCTGGACCCGCGTCAACATCCTCCCCGCAAGCTACAAACGGGATTTTGAAACCATGATCGACACACGTTTTTTCCCCGCTTACATAAGCTTTAGTCGAAACCCCCCTTCTCCCTTCGCCGGCCACAACACCTGCACCTGGCTCACCGGCCCCAAGAAAGATTTCTTCACAACAACCGACCAACTGCAGGAAATTCGGCTACCACCACTGAACATCCGTCGTCTTCGCCATCATCTCCGCCGCCACCCACCCCCCGACGAACCCCCCTACTCAATTCTACTCGCCCCCGACACCCGAAGCTCCCCTCCCACAGTGCACTCGGGAGTGTGCACTCATTAGGTTGGGGGAGATGTTAAGCGTTGGGATAACAACACAACCAGTCACGAATAAGAACGCATCAATAAGGACGTAGTACGAAGAGGAAACGGCAAGAGGAAAGGAGAGCAAAGAGACGGCCAAATGTGAAAGGCCCATAACCTAAACGTGAAAGCTATATAAACCACATAGTAGTGGCTTTGTGGGGGTTCTCCCATTTGTAAAGATCTCCTATTGATTAGAGCTAGAGCTTCCTCTCCTCCTTCTTGTAACCTTTGAGCTTAAGAGAGATTAGTGAAGTGTTGAGTTAGAGAACACTAATCTCTCTCCTTGTTGGTGCTAGACCTCTTAGCAAAGAGGGTTAATAGACATACTCTTTCTTCTTATTGTCTATATCTATTAATCTATTGTCTATGAGAGAGAGCTTGAGAGAGTGAGAGAGATATCGTGCTTAATCATTTACTAATCGTTGAGTGAGTGTGAGGCTCGGAGGTATCTGACAACCATCTCCGCCCGATTCGCCATCAAGAGGGTATACGACGGTCCGAATCCCGCCACGACATCGAGGAGCTTACTCCATCGATACATAGATCTTTAACACATCTACCTCACGATCACTCAACCCGACCTTAGCTATTCGGTCGGCATCCTTAGCCAATTAATGCAAACTCCACATGATATCCATTTAGATTGTGCTAAGCGAGTGTTACGATACATGAGTGGTACGATGGACTGTGACATTCTCGACAAGTCGGTCACACAGATTTGACTCGTAGGGTGCACAGTTGCCGATTAGGCCAACTATAAGGCCGACAGAAGATTGACCTCTGGTTCCATCTTCTCCCTTGCAATAGAGTCATATCGTGGAGCAGCAAGAAGTAGCCGACAATCACACTATCCAACACAAAAACCAAGTACAGGGGCACAATCGTCGCATCATGTGAAATTGTTTAGTTAAAAAGAGTATTGAAGGATCTGGGTGTTCCCATCAAGGATCTGATTCTCCTCTACTACGACAATATGAGCAACATTCACTTAGCTTGGAACCTGGTGACCAGAGAGAAGGTGATTGCATAAGCACCTTCTCCTCTTTGTACTTGTTGGTTAATCTTGCTTCTTGTTAATACAATTTTCTTGCTTTTCTATATACCTTGTGTTTCTCTCTCTTTCTCTCTCTCTCTCTCTCTCTCTCTCTCTCTCTCTCTCTCTCTCTCTCTCTCTCTTCGTAAATGTATGTTTATATTAAAACAACATGAAAATACAAAAAAACCTTGCTATCAAAACTACGTCAAAGGTAGCGATGTGGCAAGGACAACCTTCTAAGGTGTTGCAATACAAAGCGACACAAATGTAACTCGTTTGGGGACAAAGTTCCCATACAACATAATTGTGAAAATTGCCAAATCAACTTTCTTTTATCCTACATATCTGTTGAGATACTCTAGAAAGCCCATCAAATAAGAAACCATTCCGCAAGTTCCAAATATACCATATGCCCAAGTACCACAAATAATCAAACACAATCTTATACTCTAGGGATGGTAAAATTCTATCACCTTCAATGAAAACCCATTGAAAAGGCAACAAAACATTTCTAGTTAATGACCCCCACAGTTGTGATATACCTATCCATATACTTTTAGTAACAGGGCAAGATATAAACCTGTGTCAAGAATCTTCATCAGCCGTCGTACAAAAGACACATGTACCACTACCAATGTGTCTTCGTTTTAAAGCCCTAGCCAAAGGTAACCCACCAACCATAGCACGCCAAAGAAACACATTTGCACGGAAAGGAAGATGAGACTTCCATCCTGCATCTAAAACTCTAGCACACCATTCACTTCCATGGATAATGTGCCATGTATCCAAAACCTTGCTCTGTACCCAAACTCTATCCTTAACCAACTTATGATAAACATCATTTGTGTTCACTACAAATAATGATTTCTTGTTATCAAAAATCCAATCTCTCCATTGTTCCACCACCACCAATTGTGGAATTGGTGATGATAAAATAGGCAATTGTATTATTGTTTGCCAAATCTGACAATATCCAAGAGGTATATGAAATCTACTTCTCACCGTTCGAAAAGCCATCATTTGCCACTGTGACTCTAAAATACCATCCTCCATAGTTACCAAACCTAGTTTTGCCATTCTATTAAACTTTGACTTTAAACTGTCTTTTACATCCCATTGTAATAATCGCGAAGATGTTATCACCTTTGCTGGCAAAGAGTTGCAATCTTTTCTACAATCAGTCTCTCTCTCTCTCTCTCTCTCTCTCTCTCTCTCTCTCTCTCTCTCTCTCGCGTGCACACACACACACATCACTTCTACTGCACAAAATCACACCTGATTCTTTACACTAAGCATAGTATCGAGCCTTCTCTAAAAGTTAAGAGTGGCAAGTGAATATCATGAGGTGTAACCTATGTGCCCACAACTACAAACTTGTGATGTAAAAAATGAACACATTTTATATTTAAGGTGTTGAGTTCAATACCACTAATAGGGACCCTTAAATGTAAATGAATTGTAAAGTGTCTACACACCCTAAAACCAAATGTTGAAACCCTAAAAAAGAAAGAAGTCGAAGAAGAAGAAAACCAAAAAGAAAGAAGTTGAAGAAATAAAGAAGTCAAAGAAAAGTTTTGAACTATACACCTATCACATTCTAAGAATAACTCTTAACCACAAGGCCAAGCTTTGAGTCGAGCTCTTGGTGATAGAGGCTATCAGACAGTCAGGCTCCTTGTGACAAACACGGTTGGCTTTTTATCCACATCGGACAGTGCAGATCGCACGCACCCTCAGTTGAGCGACCTCACTTGGCCTCTTTAATATTTGGTAGTAGTTAGACACGAGCTACATATGTACATGCATACATACATACATACATACATACATACATAGAGACATACATTCATGCATACATGTCCATACATACATGCTCGTGTCTAACTACTACCAAAAATTAAAGAGGGCAAGTGAGGGAATCACGAGCACGGACGGTGCAGGTCGCTCAGTTAATGGTGCATGCGATCTCCACCGTCCCATCTGGATAAAAAGTTGACAACGACTGTCACCAGGAGCCCGACTCTGACACAAGGAGCCCGACTCTTTGACAACCTCTGCCACCAGGAGCTCGACTCTGTCATAAGGAGCCCCGATGTCTGACAGCCTCTGTCACCAGGAGCCCAACTTTGTCAAAAGGAGCCCTGCTGTCTGACAACCTCTGTCACTAGGAGCCTGACCAACTGTGGGTAGGAGCCCGACTCTCAAAAAAGTAAAAGTAATAAAGAATAATATACAATATAATGAAATAAAAATGAATAGGGTATTGGTTAGAGTTATCCCTAAGTTTTGCTAGGTTTATGGTTCAAATCCTTCTTCTTTTTAATTCTTTCTCTTTGGTTTTTTTCCTTCTTCGATTACTTTCTTTATTAGGGTTTCAACATTTGGTTAGTCACTTTACACTTCATTTACATTTAAGGATCATAATAGTGGTATTGAATTCTCGTTTTTACAAGTTACAACGTGATGAATTCTTGTCTTTTGCAATTGTAGATCTTTTACCCTATGATCCTTCTAATCCGCATCTTGCCCTTAACACTTTTGTTTAAGTAAAATTAGCTCTTACCATTTGGGCTATGTTGATTGTCACTTTAATATGCAACTCACTCATGTTCCAAGTTAAGTTAACTCTCGTAATTTGGGCTTTTTCTTGATTCTTTGACTTTATACCATGGAATACTCTACCTATGGATCATGAGCCAAAACAAGAAGAAATGACACATTCACATTTTCAAACTCACTCGTTCACTCTATTCACAATAATATGCAACTCACTCATGTTCCATGTAAAGTTGGCTTTCATAATCTGGGCATTTTCTTGATTCTTTGACTTTCTACCATGGAATACTACTACCTATGGATCATCAATCAACACAAGAAGAAATGACACAATAACACATTCACATTTTCAAACTTGTAGGAAGCATTGGACACCACTTGGAATTTCCAAGGTTAAATAGACATAGCAAACAACTACTAAAGAGTACAAAAAACAGTGGCACCTATAACATTTCAATCCACATGAAAGATTCCCTATTAGGGTGTAAAAATAAATTTCCATACATACATCCCTCTAGAGTACCAGTATCAATATAATACTACCCAATTTTGAATATATACAAGGTATGCGTAGAAAACCTTGTGGATGGTGAATATCATTCTCACATGCTCATCGGATGCAATAAGTATGATGTCGTACTAGAGAAGCATGATACTCAAATCCCACCAAGAAGGATGAGCATATAAGCACATTGATTACATTCACAAAATTTTTAACTACAAAATAGCAAACCCCCTTCACAAGGGATCACATATATGATGACATGTTTAATTGCTCCCATAGACCGAAATTTGTTGAATGGAAAATAAGAATAGATTCTATTCTAGTCCATTACCTCTTAACATTACTCAACTACAATATCTCATGATAATAGGACAAGTTTAGCATGTATTGAACTCATATATTAGTATTCTTATAGGATTGTCTATAAGATTGAATTGTGACCCTTTTTGAGCATTGAACAGAAAATCCTTGGTTTAACACACCCAAGATCCATACAATAAATCAATGGCTATTCATATAAGAACATTGAGATATTACCATGATGGCCTTTTCAGTGCAGCTACATGTATAACATAACAAAGTTGTGATTTATGTTCGCTTCACAAAGAAATATAACAATGTGAGAAAAAATGAGCAAAAAGGTGTCATATAAAGATGCCCCAATATGTAGTTTTAGTTCATAGATACAAATTTGTGTAAAAATATATATACACAGAACAGAATGATTTTTGAGAATTTCAAACAGAATTTTCAACATTAACCCTTATTTGAAACTTGAAACTTAATGTCATTGGAGATCTACTAGCATTTTTTATGCATAGAGATTGATAACCTGTGAGACTATATTAACAATATGTATCATGGACTAAGTATAATAAAGCGATAATAAAATAGAAGGGTTAATCCAATGTCTCAAACTCCTCAAGATCTTACTCAATTTAATGATTAATAAAGGCAAATATATGAAGGCACAAGTTATTGGACTTTCCTATAAAAGAACACCAAACATAACTATAAAACAGATCTAACTCCACATTGAGTTAGATACAACCAAAATGAGATTCAAATATTGATTTTGATATTACAAAATCCATATACATCATCATCAGTTTTGGTTATACAAAAGTAGATCATCACCCTCAAAGTAGATCATAAGTAAATCCATTGGCATAAGAATGTATCATAAGTAAACCCATTGCATTACTCATGTTGTCAATTAATCATATCCTCTAAACAAAATCCATTGCATACAAAAACCGAAAAATCAAAACTTCATCCTCTGAACAGAATCAAAACTCATCAACATGTATACAAACAATTTCATATAAACAAGCTTTACATCCATGTTACAAATAAGAGGCAAGAAGAAGATACACAAGACATATAGATGCCATATTACAAAATCAACCATTTACCACATGCCACAATCATTCAAGTTGCCTTGGTTACAATATGCAAAAAAGGTTGGCAGCCTTGGTTCCAACGTACTAAAACGATTTACAGCATTGTTACAAAAAATTGATACAAAAAAGCTTGATAATACACCAATATCATATATTTTTTGTTGCAAAGTATAACATTTCCTCTGGTTAATATATGGGAAAGCCCAAAATCCAGCGTGCCCATTTTGCCAACGTTTTCGAAGGAGCTCCACATCTTCGAATCCAAACCATTGCTCCTTACCCTACACCAATGCACACATTTGTTGCAGCTCTTACAATAACAAATGCCATTATTCAATACTTGGGCCATACTTACAAAATATGTTGAATCGGATCCTTGAATGAACTCCTCAACCATCATCCAAATTGTAAGCATCACGTAAAACCCACAATCTGTCCCATTGGGTTGGGTCAGGATATGCAATACATGATGTCGCTCGTCGCTAATGATGCAATGATTGGGTGCAACAGTAGAGATATGACGTATCACCAAATCACCCAATGTCTTCAAGCTGCCCATCGGTGGATTATTCAACGGGTCACAATAGACTATTGGGCTCCTCCTCAACATTCCTTCATATTGATGCTGAAATTATAACAATGCATTTATATGATACATTTGAAAAATGGAACAACTAAGTGTCTCACCATGTTAGAATATGGAACCATGTGATCAAATGTAAATGAAAAGAAACCCTAAACGATGTAAAAAATAAAAAAACCATGAAAATACATACCTATTATATTGCCTTCATTTTGTAGATCGAATGTAGGTGGTTGGGAAGTGCTCGCTAGCGGAAAGTGGTGCTCCTCTCGGATTCTGGCGGAAAGTGTTGTGCCTCTCTGATTTTGGTGGGAAGGGGTGCTCCTCTCTGATTCTTCCCTCCAAATACCCTAAAACTCTCTTTTCAAAATAGGTTCAAACAACCCTTTCATGTGAGCGGTTGACCCTAAACAACTCTTGGGCAATCGACTCGACATTTAAAACAAACCAATTCGGGCTACCATTATATGCAGCAGTTGCCCCCAACGCCATGGGAATTGGGATCCCATTATGGTACATGCTTTGTAGTTCTGATAAGGGGTCAAACCATGAGCAAGTGGCATTAGAAACTTGTTTGAGAGTCATATTCGCAAGGATGCCCATGGTGAGGCCAAATGCGATAGTGATCGATAAATGTTGGACATCATATAATGCCATAACTAATGTGGTTGCAACAGACCGTCAATCTTGGATTGTTGTAAATGGGCAACGGTCCCAAACACATTGTCGACTTTTGTTGTGTCAGTTTCACGCCAAAAAGTCATGGGTGGACAACTTGTTGCCAAAAGTAAGTGCAAATGAGAGAATCCATCTTTATCAACGAATGTGCCAACTGATGCAATGCATTACTGAATCATCATTCAATGCAATGTGTGAGGAGTTAAAGTTAGAATATGTGGACAAGCCCGGTGTTTGGCAATATATAGAAGGAGGATGGTGTGGCTTGACATGTGTGTGGAGGAAACTCTGGCCCAAGTTTGGTAGAATGTTCAACTATGGACACGTTGACACTACCAATATTGTGGAAAGACATTGGCAGTTTATCAAGTATACTACCTTGAGGGGAAGAATAAACCGATCAATTACCGACCTTCTGCATGTCTTAATCGGGGATAGTGAAACTGGCACTTGCATAGGAGGAACGGTAATAGAGTGGTACAAGCAACGACAAGAAATATGTGAGAGTGGTCGGTTTGCACCCCGTGCGAATTGTAGGGATCAAAGGTCCCGACTTAAAGAAGCGGAGAGAATATTGGAAAGGTATGTCGACAATACTTCCACAATTGAAATTGTCGACGAGGCCCGATATTGGTTTAGAATCTTGAGCATGACGACTCCCACTCTATGGTATAATGTCTCACTCCAATGCTCATATTGTGATTGCCAAGACATTGTGAGTAAATGTAAGCATTTACTAGGTATCCGAATGATTATTGAGAGGCATATGCCACATTTATGTGGCTCATTGCCTTTTATAGATCACGCGACCCAAATGCGAATGGACCATAATACAGAAATAGAAGTGGAGGCAGAGGTAGAGCAAGTAGAGGAGACAAACCCCACAATATCCGAGATTGAATCATTCAAGTCCAAAATACAAACGGTCATGAAAGCACTTCAATGTCTCGAGCAAGGGTTAGGAACCTTCGACCGTGCAACTATTGTCGAAGGTATACAAACATTGGAAGATGTGGCTGAGAAGGTGTATCGCGTTGGTGCACCAAAATCAACCAATAAAGAAGATGGTAGATCAATAAGTCGCAACCAACAAATCGGTGCCAAAAGAAGTGCAACAATAGACATCTCGCAAGAACTTATTGGCAGCTCCCCAAACACTTCCAAATCCCACTCCGGAAAACTACAAAGAGGTGCTAGTCGGGCTAGGAGGAGATTGCCATTGGTTGACCATGAGAAGGTTCGGTGTTTGCGTTGTGATGGCTTGACCTTGACTTCAAGGGACTCAAATGTTACATGCTGTAAAAATTGTGGTTGCATCTTGCAATCATCCCGACATGAGCCATAATCTTAATATGTAACGTGTATATTCATATTTCATTTTAGGGTTGTCAACATTTGACATTTTAATATTTTATGTAAGACTTGTTATTTGAATCTTTAGGTTTTGTTGAGAAATTTTATGATCAGTTTCATGGCAAATATTTGTTGTACACTTACAATTTTGTGGAGTTTTTGATGTTTGTTGCTACAGAGTCGGGCTCCTTTTGTCAGAGTCGGGCTCCTTCTTACTGATGTGGTCTGACAGCGGGGCTCCTTCTGACAGAGTCGGGCTCCCTCTTGTAGAGGTTGTTTGACAGCGGGGCTCCTTTTGACAGAGTCGGGCTCCTTTTCACAAAGTCGGGCTCCTTGTGACAGACGTTGTCAGCTTTTTATCCATCTTGGACGGTGGAGATCGAACGCGCCAACAACGGTGCGACCTGCACCGTCCCTCTCCGCGATTCCCTCACTTGCCCTCTTTAATATTTGGTAGCAGTTAGTCACGAGCTGCTACATACATATACATACACATATTTTCTCTTCATTTCCTGACCCTTTCTTTCTTTCTTTCTTTCTTTCTCAAACGAACACTCGCACAGACAGACAGACGAGAGATGGCCAGTCTCAGGCTCTCTGTTTGCTCTTCTCCTTCCATAATCCTCCTCCTCCTCCTCCTCGTTTTGATTCCTTCTTTTACCTTCGCTAAACCTGCATCCAAACCCCCCGCTGTAGCTCGGAAAGGAGATGTCAAGTATATCAAGTGCCCTGTTTGCAATCAGATCGCAAAGCAAATGTCCCTCCTCGTGTCTAAGAAACGTGAAGAAATTGCTCCCAAACAGGTATGGGGAAATCTCAGTGTTTCCAAACTCTGAATCTGTGAGAAAGAATGTATGCATTTCCAAGGGGGAGAAAGATAAGTACAGAATAATCGTGAAGACAATGGCACTGAAACAGCTTATGAAACCTCAGTACTTGAACTCTCAGATACGTTAGAAAGAGTGTATCCATTTAAAAGTTAAAATGGCAAAATAATAGGAAAAAATGGAACAAATAACGTAAAATGAATTACGTTTTTGCTACTTAAAAGTAGTTGTTTCATGACATTTATATGATAAAAAACAGGGTCTCGGACCAACATCATTGTCTTTAACTAAACTTGTAAAAACCTATATGCTTGTCTCCATAAATAATAGTCTCTCATTTGTATGCATATAAAAACAGCTGATGCTCAAAAAACAATACTGACAAAGGGATCAATTACCAGGTATTCGATTGGTTGAAAAATGCTATTTTATTAGCTGTGCTATGCATACTATTTTGGCAACATATCATTTGCGTCACCTTGGTTTTCTCTTGATAAAAACCTCCCAAATTAATTGATTTTATGTTGACATGCGATCGTGAAATTTTTTATTACTTGTCCTTGGATTCAATTGCTTAACCTTCTTTTTTATTGATAAAGACCTCCCAAATTTGATCAATGTTATGTGGATATATTATGGTGAAAATTTCCATGTCTTCTTAGGAATTATCAAAGATTTAAGGACATTTTATTGCGTCTTTGAGTGTGTTGCTGTCCAGATTGAGGAATAGCTTTTTAAGTAGCAGATAATCTGTCTAAATAGCAGAGTATGGGCTTCACATTTCATTCTTAAAAAAACTCATGATTTGTGCTACTCAGATTTAATATATCACGCAATAAGCACCAAATTTGGGTTCTCCATGAACTTTACTTTAGAAAACTAGATAGTGGAAAATTGGGAGACTAATTGTATAGAATGTGCTGCATTATTGATTTTCATGGTAAAAAGCCAGAGCTCTTGTCCTTTTAATAACAGATCTTTGAAGCTCTTTAATCTGGAGAGCTTTTGTAGTGCACTCAAATCCACAACTTCAATTATTTTCAGGATGATATCGAAGTGGATGACTTATATGAGGATTTTATATGGATCTAAAATTAGCTTTAACTAGTTTTGGAACTTGCTATTAGCATTCTTTCTTTGGCTTTCGTCATTTCTTCAAGTATGTTTTAGGGTTTCAACTAGTTTTCGTGCATATTTTATTGATTCAGCTTTGAGTTTTGGGTGCTATACAGCTTACTTAAACCATGTTAAATTGGAAATTTGACTACATAGAAATTCTTTTCTTGTACTGTTTGGAATATGATAAAGCTCAAACCGAATGGCGTGAATGTTTGCTTCACATAAGTTTGTTTTCTATACAATTTCTTCATGAAGAAAATAAGACTATAGTTATGTTTTTACAGCTAACCGAGTACCAAATCATTGAGCTTGCTGAGAATATCTGTAATTTGAAAAAGTCAGAGGGTGATTGGATTCTGCATCAAGATATTGTGGAAGAAGGGAACAAATTAGTGGTACATTTCTTGTATATTTACCTTATAAATATGTTATGTAACGTAATTTGATACGGTATAGTGTAATGCTAAGTTTAAGATCTTATGTTTTGCTGCTCGAAAATGTTTAGTTTGTTTTAGATTAAGTTGTAATAACATTGAATAATCAAGTTTATGACGTTGCTGGAATTTTCATGTTTTTCTCTTTGGTTTGTATCCTTTCTTTCATTTTGTGTATTTATCTCCATCTTTGAGTTCAAATGTAATTCTGTTATAAATTGATTAATGGTGACATTTACATAGAGATAAATCCATTGTGTTTTCCCCAAGAAACCATTATGCTATAAATAGCGAGAATTGACTGGATAGGCATATCGAGTTTCACTCATAGAGATGTATGTGTCAATACAGAATTTCTATCACATATGAGACTAGCTTACAATGGTTGTCCTTCCGTGTGCTCACAGATAATAGTCTACTACAGAGTTAGCTAGTTGACACAGATAATAGTCACAACAACTAGTGTAAGAGAAAAAGGGTGAATATTTATATTCTGTGTTTGGTCTTATTGTCACATTAAACGTGCAAAGATGAAACTCCTGTATAAGTTCGGGGCATTAACGACACTCTTTGCGGGTTCCCGTGTTCAATCCATAGGCGTGTATCTAAGCCAGTCTAGAAGGTAATGTAACTTGTTACGGATGATCTTGGAGTTCAAAATAGCTTCTACCTAGAGGTGGTGATGGAACAACCTGGTTCGGGATAGAACTTGGTGTCCATGGTTCTAACAATGAAACGTGAAATATTGGATGAAGATGCATATGCGAAGGCAAGTCCAAACGAAATGCAACATCGTTGACTTGATCAGAGATTACAAATGGTTCTAGGCGTTGGAAATCCAACTTGTCACATGGCGTAGTAGTCTTCACATTACGTCGTAATAGACCTACATGATTACCAACTTGAAGCTTAGGTTCCTTGCTCCAAAGAGTCAACAATTGCCAACAATTCTTTGTCATGGATTTTATAATTGATTTTTGCAGGTTTGAACTTTCTTGAATGAAATGCATCTGAATGCAATTTCTCATCATGTGTTATTTGCGATAAAATATGTCCTAATGCAAAATTTGATGCACTTCTAAAATAAACGGCTTTTCAAGGTCAACACCGACCAAAATATCAAATGCCTCGGTTGCACTTGGTGTCCATATGAGGGACAAGACAACTTGTGAGTAACTCTTAATGAAATTGCAGTATCAATTTGCAAACCCCAAGAATCATTGCACATCTTGAATTGAACATGGTGTCTGTTTGAGGGTGGCTGCTCTAGACCTCCACTCGCTTTCATCTTTATTATCTCTCCTCTACATTCTCTCTTCCTAGATTCTTCCCATTATAAGACACAGTTTTTACACAGATCAAAGGACGGATTCATTCATGAGGTCGCCTTTTATGGACATATATCTATTTATGCACTGCAGTGTGATAGGACAGCTGGGAACATCATCCCATCAATTAGAGATTGAGGTAGGCAGATATGCACAAATAGCTCTAGAAGAAAGAATTTTCAAATTGTGTCATCAGGGAGTGGAGTCTAAAGAACACTGTTTTTCGCCGTAGTGTTTTTTTATGAAATAAGAGGGAGATACCATTGCCTCTTTAAAGAAGGCTTTGGCCCACTATGCAAGGTAATGGAATATTAAGACCAACAGTGCTTGGGATTTCTTTTGCTACAACTCAAGAGACACAAGAAATGTTATTGAAGGACAACACAGTATAGCCACACAAGCTGATTAACAAACAAAAATCACAACTTTCTTTAGCCCCATCATTCCTATTCATGTGACAACTCAATCAAGGGCGTCACAAATGGGCTCCAATTTTCTCAGTGTTCTAAGCCTAACTCAATTCTTGATTATATGTTTGAGCAAATGAACGTGAATGCATCCATAAAATCTAAAAATAAGTACTCTTAACTCAAGAGAAAAGATCCTTCGCACGAGGTAAGGATAGATAACCCAAAACCACTTTGACACAATCTGTGTTCATAGCATGAAAACTCAAATACAGAGTATTGTCTTGCACCTCCAATACAATACTCTTAATCAGCTTACCCCACACTTCTTGTTCCCCATTTCATCAACTCATCAATCCAACTTATCCATAAGAAACTTATGAGTTCATTGTCCATTTATCATGACAATCTTATAGAAGAAGTCATGAAGTTTATGACCTGGCTGCCACATAGAAAGGGAAGAAGACACTCCTTGCCTTTTAATTGTAGACATTCTTTCTTCTCATGCAAACTAAGGAAATGAAAGCATATTTTTTCTTCTTTACTTGTTCAAACACCTCAGTTGAAAAAGTTCTTCTTGTTCCCTTATTCCTTCTTGAAGGGATTCTCTTACCTGATCATAACATGCCTAATTCTGAAGTCGCTTCCTTAACGGCATAACTTGAAAACTGGGCGAACAGGATTATGGGATGATGTAACAAGTTTACAGGAAACTTTATCTACCTTCATCACTATCGTGACTTACCAGTGATGTTCTCTGCATTTAATTGAGATCATTCAGCCCAAAAATAGCATTAATTATGAGTTCTACTGGCAGCTAATCGAACAAGTGGAGGAAGGCGAGTGTGGAATAGAGTGTAAAACCATTGAGAAGACTTGTCAAGAGGTTGGTTTTCTGCACTCGTATTGGTTTAATCATCATTTCTTCTTATTGTATTTTAAGGGAAAACTCTAAAAGCCCCATAATGTTTTGGATATTTGTCAGAATACCCCTTGGCAATCAGAAGAATACCATAGGGGCAGTATTCTTCTGGTTTTAAATTTCTAAAGACCGAGAGGGGTATCCTGGTAATTATCCAAACTGTTAAGTGTTTCTCCCTTGCATTTATTCTAAACTTATGAATAAGTATGTTGTGTAATAGGTTATAGGATATCATGATACAGATCTGGCTGAGTATCTCTTTAAGGGAGCGGTAAATGTTGATGCATTATCAAAGTTCCTTTGCAAAGATCTCACTAAAGTTTGTAGCATTAAGACACCCCCTGTACCAAAGGTAGATACTTTGATATAGCATTAAAATATTTCTGGATGATCATAAATGAATTCTGAATTCTTTTATTACCTTCAACAGGATAGAACACCTGGAGAGGTATTTGTGCCGAAGTCCTCAAAAGATGCTGAGATTGAAAGAATAATGCGATCAATGAGTGTACGTATCATTCATTTGTTGGAGGGTGTGAATAACTCACAATAAAGAAAATAATAGGCAATTTTTTTAAATGCCCCACTATATTGACCAACATTTGCGAGAATTCCACAGTTTTTATATATTTGCCAAGTCACTTGCCACTCCTTTTGTATGTCATGCAAAAGTATGAATCGAACATCTTTTCAAACTGATTAAAATAAAGTTTAAGGGTTTATTTAGACAGGAGTGTGCCGGTAAATAATTGTAAAAGGCGCTAAATTTTAATTACAGTTTAATTAATTAGATGTTATGTTGCCACTTAATGAAGATCTAGCTCTCTAATTAATCCACAATAATTAAGCAACGAGAACTAATTAATCCAAATTAATTAAGTGATGTGATTTGGTTTTCCCTGAATTGACATGGTATTGAAAAAAGTGGCATTTTGGCAGTGATGAAACTTTGTGCCTTACATATATTGTGACAATTAAAAACAAATCCCTAAATTTATATGCTTTGGTATAACTTTCCCCTGCAGGACATGCCTGGAGCACCTGGCATGAAAGTATATTCGAAAGACGATCTTATGAATGGCATGCCCAATTTCAATGGAGATGGAGATGGTGATGGTGATGAAGATGAAGAAGAAGATGAAGAAGAAGATGAACGCACTCCAAATTTTAGAGTAAGAAATTTTAAAACACATGCTCTTTTATTCTTCTTTATTTTCCATGTGTATATATTACTTTTGTATGCTCTTTTGCTTTGTTCTGGTTTCCTTGTGTGTGTATATGTTGCTTTTATTTGCTCCTTGGCCATCTGTATATATTGCTTTTCTTAGCTTCCTTCTTCTAATGAGGAAGTCCATTGATTGTGTGTGTTGCATTTGTTTGCACTTTTGCCTTCCCCCCTTGTTTTCTTGTGTATATGTTGGTTTAATCTGCTGCTTTGGATTTATTGGGATATGTGGCATCTATTAGTGTATTGGTTTGAGAAGTCTAGTTTGAATTGTTATTGCAGCACATCTATTTTTGGACGAAAAATTGTCGATCTATTATTATTAAGAGTAAATCAACATTTTATGAGATTAATTTGTTATTAGAAATTATTGGAGACAAATTATAATTACCGTTCTTTGTATTTCAGAAGCAAAACAATTTAAAAGACAAGTTTGGGCAGCATGAACAATCTTTTCTGGGTGCAGTAAGAACTAAAACCCAAGAAACACTCAAGGACATACAAAATCACATTACAAAAACTACTGATCGGATCTTGAAATGGTGGCACACGAGGAATTCAAATTCCGGAAAGTCAAAGCCTTCATCTACTGAGCTATAACATGATAAAGAATCATGGTTATTCATGCTCAGGGATTTTATTTTATTTATTGACTGATACATGTCCTTTTTGTAGAGGTAGCGCTATCACTAGTCTGAGATCACAAAATGGTAGCATGAGAATTTCAATCATGGTGAATTGCTGGGAAATCTGAGATTTTATTGCAATATCAAATGTGAGAATATATTAAAAATCATCTGATTGGAAAGGAAATACATGTGGAATGTGTAATATTGTTTATATGATTGATTTTATTGTAACTATACATATTATGACATGTTCATTACTCTGGGAAGTCTCAAAGTGAGGTGGAAACACAAGTAAGTGTTAACATCATTAGAGATAGCAAACAAAATGGGATTGGAGGGAAAACCCAAACAACTGATTGATTATAGAACGATGTTTTGCTCAAAATTATTTGATTGTGAATAATCCATGCGATCAAAGAAAGCATGTGCATGAAAAATATGAAGAGTTCAAATTCCCATGGTACAAATCTAAAGATGTAGAAGATCTTTTGGAATGAGTGATCAATTGTTAATTGTAGACAATTTGTAGCTTGCTATAATAACGAGGGACTAGTCCAAAGTTGAATAAGTGTTCTATATGCTTATCCACACCTCTTGAAAGTAGCCCAATCAATTTTCCTTGAAGTTCAGTATCCCAATTAGACATTGGTAGAAAAATTGGGCATTTCTTGGGTGTGAACAAAGTCTTATCACTTGAAAACGTGTTTTTTGATGATCTTGGAAGCTAGATCTTGGGAAAATTAATATTGAGCAATTCTCAGAAAGGAAGACCCTTTGCTTGATAAGTAATTGGATATCAATACAAGCCAATTTTGTTCTAGTGAAGGCTAGTGTGACCCCTAAACCCTAAACATTTTATTTTACTCGAAAAGTTGTACTCTCTTGTTGTCTCGACTCTCAATGAACAAAACCTACTTGAAACTATAATATATTCTCCCTTTGATGGTATCTTTTATATTACTATAAATCTAATTTGATATTTCTTTTATGATTATAATGAACTTCTAACATGTAGATGACGTGCATTCAATATGAAGAGTTGTCCATATATGGCCATATTATAACTTTCAAACTTTGGCGAGTAATATTCAATAATACAAGCGCAAATTTCTGAATTCACCAAGTCAAATAATATGTTTATTTTACATATGTAGACTAGTCTTGTAACCAACAAAGAGCATGGAGATATATGTCTCGTCATGGAACTGGCAAATTAGTGAACCAAACTAGGAAAACCATGCACTTGACATTTGATTAGGTTTCTTGAAGTATTAAGTTATAGGGCTTGTGAAAAATAAGCCCATCTTATGTATGTTTCTAGATTCCTCAACTCTGCAAGCAAGTTGGCACAAACTCAACCGCAACATGAGTGGCACCCATCAACAACCAACATCCACCTCATACTACAATATAATTCATTTTCGGTGTACTAGAACATATCTAGAAGTTTATTTCCTGCAAAGATGTTCCCAACGGTTTTTCTCTTCAAACTTAACGATGAAGCCCGGTGAGATCCGGTTTTAAAAGCGAGCCTAGTCAATGGGCTTCTTAAAACCAGGAAAACACTTCCTTCACATGTGCACTCTGCCAGAGTGACAATTCGTACTTTTTCTTCATCATACACTCAGCCATGGCATACTTTTTCTTCATAAGCATCCCATGAAAGAAGCTAGGCCTAAGGTTCACACAAACCATGCTTGTTCTTTAGTTTGTGACTTTTATAGGCTTAATACCTCCAAATTCCAAGATACCCTCTTCTTCAAAGTCAAAGCTTTCCATGAGAGAGAGAGTCTCATGTTGATCCACACACATACACTAAAGTCAAAGCTTTCCATGAGAGAGAGAGTCTCATGTTGATCCACACACATACACTATTAGAGAACACACACAAGAAGAAGAACAGAGCAAACACCACCTTCCCCTGTTCCCAAAAATAATTGGTATGCTCTCTCTCTCTCTCTCTCTCTCTCTCTCTCTCTCTCTCTCTCTGTCATTCATGCTCTCTTTCTTTCTTGTTATCTTTCTTCATCAGGGAATGTGTTCCTCTGTCTCTGTTTAAGAAAGAGATAGTCATCATGTATGTCAACATGGTACATCCCCCCTCCAATGTATACCTCACATGCCATAGCTATGGAACCTATCTCTCATGCCATAGCTATGGTGAATGCCTAGGTTGTGTAAGACCAGGGGATCATTGGCCATATCAATACCTTCTCTCTTGATCATACTCATATATATATATATATATATATATGAATGTATGTATGTATATAGATGATGAATGAATGCATGCCATGTAGCCATCTCAACATCCTCCCTCTGAGATATGGTGAATACAGAGCATGTGTAAGATGGGAGAGAATTAGCCATGCCCACATCTGTGCTCTAAACTATATATCAGTTGCAACATCAATTTGTGAGCATACCAGATGTGAGTATCTAGAGACTGTGATCACCACATAGTTTTTGTGTAAGATGTGAGAATATGAGTATGCCAAAAAGCATCCTCCCTCTCAAGCTTCATATCAGATGCTGTTTCTATGATCAACACCGAGAGTATGTTTATGTTGTCAGAGGACGACAATGTCAAAATCCTCTCTCTAAATTATATTTCAGATGTTATATGTAGGTTAAACGAATCCATGACATGGTATATTTCTCGGATTAGATCACTGCCATGGATGGCAGCATCCTTTCTCTAAGCTGTAATTTGAAATGCTATTTCTGTGAATCTCTCTCTCTCTCTCTCTCTCTATATATATATATATGCATGGCCATTCCAACATGCTCTCTCTTGGCGATGGATCTATCCAGAAACTATTGATTCAAGCGAGTCTAATATAGGTCTCCTTGTTTTAACCTCTTTCCTGCTTAAAAATCACCATTATTATGTAAACATGGTGGTTCAGGTCTTAAAATTTTGGTTTTTAATTGTAGTTATCGCACACAAATATTCATGGAGTAGCATCAATTTGACAGCTTTCTAATCGCGGTCCCTATTTTTTCAGCACAAGATAAGAAAAGACTTGAAATTCTGATACATGAGCACTCTTCTCAATAGCAATGGATCAAGAAATGTGAATTTAGTGCCGGATGTGCACGGCTATCGCCAATGAGTCCCAAAAACAGGCATTCAACCCTTCATTGAGGTTAGTTTCTTCGATGCATATGCAGGTAGATAATACATTTGTACATCTATGCACTCATCCACACATAAATCCATCCATACATATTAACCCACTCATAGTTTCATGCACACAATCATGTGTTCATCCATCCATCCACATATACATCGATACATATGTCCACATACACATCCATACACAGACACCATACGTACATTGATGCATCTGCCATCCATCCATCGAGACATACATCGATACGCATGTCCATATACACATCCATACACAGACACCATATGTACATTGATGCATCTGCCATCCATCCATCGAGACATGCATCTATACGCACAGTCACCCACATGCATCGTACATACATACATACATACATACATGCATGCATGCATACATGCATGCATGCATACATACATGCATACATACATACATACATACATACATACATACATGCATGCATGCATACATGCATACATACATACATACATGCATACATGCATGCATGCATACATGCATGCATGCATACATACATACATACATACATACATACATAGATGCACACATAGATGCACACATAGATGCATACATGCACACCCTCCTCAACACACATACACTAGCTCTCTCTCATAAGAATATTTAAATGTGTTTCTATTTTATATACCTCTTTGTGAGAGATCCTTTTAATCGGTGAAGTTTGCAAGGACCTCATAAAGCAGTGAAAGGATCAGGACGTTTGAATTCAAGCTCTTCGAAAAGGAGGTAATTGAAGACTCTGATCTGGAAATAGCAACACTTATTGTACAAAGCCTCAAGTATACTTGATTCATCAATGCTTAAAGAGAACATGTCACCAAATAAATTTCCCCAGCAAAGTACATTGGACATTGGACATGTTCCCAAACCTTCTCCTGACAATAATATTGGAAATTTGAAGGTTTTTCATGGTAATGAAGATAGGAAAGTTCAAAAGAAGAAGCTATTTGATTTATCGATATTTGGGATTCCTGAAGAAAGATTGAATGGGGAACTGAAAGTTGGGAAAAGCTCGAAGGACTTCCATGTATCTGAAAGCAGTATTAAAGTGGAAGACCTTGGTCACTCAAATATTGGGCAAGAAAACTGGTGTCAATCAAGGATTGGTCAAGAACACGCGATACAGTTGAGAATCAGTCAAGAAAATTTGGATAAATCAAGTATCAATCAACCGGACTTGAGTAATTCAAGGATCAATAAGGACTATGCAGATCAATCAATGATTGATCAAGAAAACTTGGATCAATCAAGGATGGGTCGAGAAGACTCTGATCGATCACGGATTGGTCAAGCACACTCTGATGATTTAAGAGATGGTCAACACACCTTGAGTAAACAAGCAGATGTGGATGAACCAAGGATTCTTCAAGAGCACTTAGGTCAATCAAGGATTAATCAGGAACTCTCAGGGAAATCAAGAAAGAGTCAAGGATACTCGGGTCAATCAAGGGCTAGTCAAGAAGACTTTAATCATTCAAGGATTAGTCAAAAAGGCTTGGGCCATTCAAGGACTGGTTCAGAACACTCAGGCCAATCAAGGGTTGCACATGGAGACTTAGATCAATCAAGTTTCAGTCAAAAAGACTTTAATCATTCAAGGGCTGACCAAGAACACTTAGGTCATTCAATGATAGGTCAAGATGACTCAAGTCATTCAAGAACTGAAGTAGAAGACTTGGGTCGATCGAAGAACGGTGAACATGACTTTGGCCGATCGAGCATGGATCAAGAAATAATGCCATATGAAGAACCTAAAGATGCCATAGTTGCTGTAGATTTTTTCCAAGACAATGATGGCAAGGATGTCAGAAATAAAAAGGCTTCAGATGGTTTGATCGGATGTGGAAAAGCTCCAAAAAAGCTATTTGATCTAAGTATTTTCGGGATACCAGAAGGAAAATTGAATCTAGAACTGAAAGGTAGGAAAGAATCAAAGGATTTAAAGGCATCACAAAACATTAGGAAAGTTGAAGATTTCCAGCTATCAGAGTCTGATCATGAAACGGTATCAGAAGTACCAGAATTTTCCTTCTTTGGTGTTGGGGAGGATTGTAATAAAGAAGAGATGTCGGCAAGTGCGTCTAGCACATGTGAGAATCTTCACCAAGTTCTAAAGGATGGTGTTGTGATGAATTCTTTCATTGAACCAGATATGGCTTTCTTAAAGGATGTTGGGGAGGATTGTAATAAACAATTTACTTCTCAGATGTCGGCAAGTGTATCTAGCTCAGCTGAGATTCTTCACCAAGATCTAAAGGATGGTGTTATGATGAATTCTTTCATTGAACCAGATATGGTTTTCTTAAGGGATGTTGGGGAGGATTGTAATAAGCAATATACTTCCAAGATGTCGGCAAGTGCATCTAGCACGGGTGAGACTCTTCACCCAGATCTAAAGGATGGTGTTATGATGAATTCTTTCATTGAACCAGATATGGTTTTCTTAAAGGATGCTTTATATGGTAGTACATCTTATGACGATCCTAGTGCAGAAATCAGAGCTAATGAAGACTCATCCATTGGTAATTGGCAGTGCCAAGAGGTTTCTGAGATGGAAGCAGCAAAAGATTTTCTTAGAAAACTTACATATAGTGGAAAGGAAATAAACTATTCGAATGTTAATATGGATGATTGGACCCAAGACCAAATCAAGATTGACTCTTATTTTCTTAACAATCATGATGAACTGCAACAATCCCCACCTAGCCGTCATTACAGTCATGCGGAAATGCAGAAATCGGGTCCTAGAAGTGTTCGAACTACAAAAACTCGAACAAGGAGTGCGAAAATCAAGATCACTGAATCTTCAAGGATTCATACAAGTGATGTGGAAGTCGAGCACAAGGAAACTTTGAGGATTCTTAAAACCGAAACTTTGCGGATTCTTACGAGTACTGCTGAAAGCAAGCACATGGAATCGCAGAGCGATGCCAAAATAAAGAGCACCAAATCTTGGAGTCTTCCAAGTAATGGCAAAGTCAAGCTCATGGAATCTTCAAGGATACGTACCCGTAAGCCCAAGGTGAAGGAAGTCAAGGACACAGAATCTCGACCTATTGTTTTAGGTAATGGCACCCTCAAGCATCAAGACCAAACGTATGCTCTTCGAGTTGGCAAAAATCCGAAACTTTCGCTTCGTACCTCACCAAGACAAATGCCGACACTAGACGCTAGAGAAAGGATCGATCAATGGTTGAGCTCGGTTGTAGAAGTAAAAACCGAATTTGAGCATTGGCATTCACAACAATCACCAAGACAAACAAGACACTCCCCTTTTGGGAATGCCATTCTAGTTTCCAAACCTCTCTCTCTTTCACCTCACAATCATGTGCATTGTACTTGCATACGATGTGCTCGTAACCTACATCATGTTCATTTACACATTGACAAAGCTTTATCTATACCTTTTTCTACCGAACTTCATAAAGAACAACCAAAGTTCTACCAAACTTATGCTTACAAAGCATCGACAAGGAAAAAAAACACTTGTCCACCATTTCCTGGTGAAGGTAGTGCCCCATTTGTTATATGCAAACATTGCCTCCAGATTCTTCAGGTCCCTAAATACCTTCCTCCGAAAAGTCAAGGATCCATTCAACAGATACAATGTGGAGCTTGTACTAAAGTCTCGAAATTCTATGTTGTCACAACTTAAACATAAGACACCAAGGTTTTTTCCATGTTCAAACAAGAAATCTCATAAACATTTTTAGCATAAGAGAGGGTTACACTGTCTAAAAACTATTTTTGTAAACATTTTCTACATAAAAACTCCATGCCTCAATAATTCTTGAAATATAAGCGCTAAACATTTTCCATCGATGATTCTTGAAGTTGAAATCTAAGTGTTACATGTTTTCCACTTTCATTTTGTGTATACCTATGCCTTAATGAGACCATTTATACCTTGCATCAATGGAGTTAGTTAGGTCAAAGATAGTATAATTACCCTAGTATGCATGGTTACACATGGTCATAATTAATGGCTTTCAAGAAAGCAGAGTTATGGGAAAAACTTGGAAATACCAGTTCATTTTGCGTCAATACCTACTTCCTTAGGTTATTCTTGTTGTATATAATTTGTAGAAGATGTGAGGACCTACAAGTTAATGTGTCATGCAAACAACATGTACACGACGAAAAGACAAAGTATGCATAATAGACAAAAAGTAAGAAGCAAGATAGACAATGTAAGCTCCAATGGAAGCTTTGTTATTCTCTTCTATAAAACTCTCTCTTTCTCTCTCTCTCTCTCTCTCTCTCTCTCTCTATTTTACAATGTTACAATTAGGCTTATATACTCAAGCCCTAACTTGGGAATGTATTCAGACTAAGGATACAAAGTGGAAGGAGTCAGCCTTTTATGCCAACAAACTCCCCCGTAAAAGGGATACTCTTGCTATGTATACAGATAATTGGGGTTATCTCCCCCGTGAACCTAGATTACAAGTCTAATCTATAGTTACAAGTGTATACATACAAGTCTGTCGGCACTCGGCCAAATTAGCATAGGTATAGTCGGAATCTAGCCTAATTCGGTTAGTCATCCGGATTGTATGTTATCCGGGTCGACTGAACTGGGTTGGTTGGATCGACATTTGAGTTGGCTCATTCATTCGAATCGGCTCATGTACAATTCCAACTCTCGGCCTCTAGTTGGTCGTCTACTCCTCATACGCGCTCATTCCTGTGCTCCTCGCTAGATCCTCGATTTGTCTTCGGGTTCGTTTGATCCTCAATCATCTCCTCTCCAATCGATATCCTCGCTCAGTGTTGCGCCTTCAGCCTCTTGGTATTCCGATTCTTTGGACTTTGCCTTTTCGGCTCGTCCGATTGGATCGGTCTTCAAATTTCCTTCTGCTATTGTTCATTCGACTCCATTCTGCTCGGTTGTTTATCGTAGTCCCATCATATTCCTCAATGCTCCGAAGTGTTGTTTTGGGAGGGGCTTCGTCAGGCAATCAACGATGTTCACCTTGGTGTCGATCTTCCGAACTTCAAGCTTCTCTCGGTTACGAGCTCCTAGATATGATGAAACCAGAGCTCAATATGTTTCGTCTTCACATGGTAGACTGGGTCCGAATGAGGTGTATTGTGCTCTGTGAGTCGCAATAGATGGTCGGCGCCGGATGATCAATTCAACTTGTAGCTAAAAAATCAACCAATAGTTGGTGGAGCCAAGCCGCTTCCTTCGTTGCCTCCGATGTGGCTATGTACTCAGCCTCTATGATCGACAAGGTCATGCACTCTTGTAATTTTGACCTCCATGAAATGGTGCCACCGCCATAGGTGAATATATAGCCTGATATCAACTTCCAATTGTTTAGATTGTCGGCGTAGTCAGAGTTCGTATAGCCTTCGACTTCGGTCAGATTGGCTGATCCAAAAGTCAGTTGTACTTCTTCGGTTCCTCATAGATACCTAAAGATATGTACTGGCTGACGACCCCTACGACATATGCAAGATCAGGTCAGGTCGCCATCATTGCGTATATGATACTTCCTACAGGCGATGAGTAGGGTATCTTTCCATTGAGCTCTTTCTCCTTGTCGATCGAAGGAGAGTCCCTGCTTGTCAATCGTGTCGACGTAGGAAGCGGAGTTAGTGCTGACTTTGCGTTCTGCATGTTAAACCGTTTTAGCACCTTCCGGATATAATCAGACTAGGAAAGCCGGAGAGGAGAGTCTTCTTCATCCGATGTCGCTCGAACCTCATGCCCAAGATGTGCCGGGTTTGTCTGGGTTCCTTCATCGCGAATTTGTCATGAAGGCTCCGCTTTAGTCTTCGCTGCAATCATCATATCGTCGACATACAGGATCAAGTAGATTCGGGACTCATCGGCCATTTGCCGGACAAGGCCTAACACAAGGTGTCACGGAGACACTTCACCAAAGGGTGATTACGGCATAGGATTAAGATTCAACGATTACACCGACTTACGTAGGTTACACGATTAGATTGCTTTGGTTAATTACACGCGTAAGATATAACAGTAATTACAGAACGGAAATCAAGACAGAAATACAAACATCATAAGCTCTATTAATTATCCGCTGTCATTACAATGGGGTCCGGGCCTTTAAATAGGTTTCCGGCCCGTATTACAAAACGGTGTCTCTCGCACCTATTCGGGATCCGTCCGGATCTGGAACGGCATACCGTTTCCAGTCCGTCCGTCCACACTATGCTCATTTACAACCATCTAATTAATTCCGTATTTTGGACTCCTTGCCGGCTGGTAACACATGGCACGCCCGTGGGACAGTACCTTGTACGTCGAACCCTTCTCGGCCCCTTCATTGTTCACCCAAATTGTCCAAAATACTTGGTTCAAGAATTTCCGCTTGTTCTTTCGGTTGTGGTTGTTGCGGCTGTGCTTGCTGCTGCTGCTGTGATTGCGGTTGTGACTGAGGTTGCTCCGGCTGCTCTGCTTGCTGCTGGTGCCCCATTTGTTTCTCTGGCTCCGGCATCTCCGTTTGACTGCTTCCGGTCCGGTCTCCTTCCAGTAACGGTTCCTCATCACTGAGGTTGACCGTAACTGGTTCTCGTTCTTTCTCTCCCCGGATCCGGGACCTCTCGTAGCTTTCAAACTGGATCTGCGCCTCCAGCCTGTCGTCGTCCAGCTGAGCTACAAGTTGCCGGACTTGCTCTAATTGGTCTTCTGCCAAGGCTTGAAAGTCTTCGGCCAGCTCATCTCTTATGCCGGTGAAGTCTTCGGAAGTCAGCATATAGCAATCATCTCCCTCCTTCCGCCGGTTCTCTACGTCAGCCCGGAGTAATTGGAGTTCCGCCGCGTTCGTGGCCCACTTGGTCCACCATTTGACTGAACTGTTGTCAATCAAGCTCTTGGTCTGGTTCAACCAGGCCCGCATTATATCTTGGATGCGACTTGCTCCCATCTGTGCTCTGCTTTCCACCACTTGTCGCTCCTCCTTCAACTGCTTGATGAGGTTTGCCGTATCCTCCGCCTGCTCCCTGTAGCGCGTCAGCTGCCCTTGATATGTCGTTTGCAGCCTCTGCAGTACCTCCGCCGCTCTTTCTTTTTCCGCCTGCTGTTGCCTGAGGAGCTCTGTCCGAACCTTCTCCGCCTCTTCCAACCGTCTTCTGTTTTCCGCTTGTTCCTTGGCGAATGCGGTTGCGGTCCGATCAACGGCTTGCCGGAGCTCATCCGTTCGTTCCTTGTGCTCCGTTTGCAACCGTTTATACTCCCGGTGCAATTGCTCAAATTCCTCCGTTTTTTGTTTGAGCTTGCCGTTGATTTGGCGATGGTTCCGGTCCTCCCGGTCCTTTACCTGCCGGAGTTCCTCTTTCAGGCCCTCTACTTCTGTTTCGGCGTTCCTCCGGAGCTTGTCCTTCTCTTGCAGCATTTTCTCCTTTTCCTCCTTGAGCCGGTCGTATGCTTGATGGCCTTTCCGTAAGCTCTCCTCGGCACGGCGTAGATTCTCAGCAGTCTTTTTGAGTTCTGCCTCCGCTGCCGTCTTCAATTCTCTTTCGCGGCTCCTCAGCGCTTCTTGGGCAGCTAGCTCATCCTTTAAATCCGCAAGCTCTTGGGCTTGTGCCGCATTTCTCTCCGGAACGGTTTCCGTTGCCGGGGTCTGATTGCTATGTACAGGTTGATTTGATACTTTATTCTGTACATTGCCCGGAGTCACCGGTGCTTGGACTTGTGTTTCCCTTGTGACCCTGTCCAAGTCTTGTTCAAGGCTCCGGATTCTGGACCGGGCCGTCTCTAGATCTACGGTTGTGACGAGCAACCGTTCCTGGTGCGTTCTCTCTTCCGCCTCTATATACTCCACCACTCCGGCGATTTGCTCGCCTACCCATCGTAGCCACATGCTATTGGTGCCTTGTTGCTGTACTGGCCGGGTCGGCTCATTCCCTGTGGACTTGTCTGGCCTGAGTGCCTGCATATGCCGTTCTGGTTCTACTCCTTGGCCGCCGTGTGTGCTGGCTGTGCTCGCCGGCTGTTGCGTTCCGGTTCCCGCCGTCTCCGCAGCCGTTGGCATGACTTCTTCTATAGAAGTCGCCAAGACCGGTTCCCTATGCACCGGTTCCGGTTCTTCCCTTGTGGTTTGCTCAGGTTGAGTTGGGGGCGTTTCTGCCTCTCGCGGGTACGACCGCTCCCCTCCTGTCTCGGCGGTCCTACTTCTCGACCGTCGTTGGAGGTGCTCTTCTGGCTCCTCCGTTTCCTCTTCCTGTGTCACGGCATGTTTCTGTGCCGTCAAGGGTTCCGGTTCCTTCTGTCCTGGTCTTCGTAAGGTTATCTTGACGGGTCGGACCGGTGACACCTCCTCCGGTTCTGGGACCCGTTTCTTCCCTTTCGTCGCCTTCGACGCCAGCAGCTGCTGTCGTTTGGACGCCGGCTTCGAGGTGCTTCCTTCCGATACTCTTGGCCGCTTCTTTGGCTGGGCGGTCTCGACCGGCGGCACGAGCAATGTTATCCATTGAGCTACGGCGTGCCACAGCTTCCGGCCCTCCTTGCCGTCCTTCCCTCGTACCATGTCGATTGCCATGCACAACCCGTCTGCAATCAACACCGGCCAGTCCACCTTGACCCCTTCATAGGTGGCTATGATCATCCCTGCCCGATTTTTTGGCATGACAGGGGGTCGGGGGTACACGTGACCGTACTCATGGAGCACTCGAGCTATCTCCCTGAATAGCGGATCTTCGCCGCCCTGCGTCCGATAGCCTTTGCCGGCAACAGAGTACTCACCGAAATATCGGGTGAGTTGCTCCGAGGTTGGGTTATCGATCTGAAAGATTCCTCCCTCCGGAAGGCCTGTTAGCGCGCGGATCGCTTCCTCGGTGATGACCTCTGTGGCGAGCTCCTTGATGATCCGGTCTGCTTCTCTGTGCGGCGGTGCCTCCATGATGGCCAAGAACCCCTCCAGTCCGTTTTGCCTGAACCATTTCCTGGCCGCTTCCGACAGCGTTTGTGGTTCCATGTCTGCTTCAGGGTCGAGGGAAGATGGCGAAGTAGAGTGGTGATGAGAGTGAGAGCGAGAGAGAGAGCGTTCTGAGCGCGGGGGTTCTCTGCGTGCAGGTTCGCGTTTGCTCAGCTTCCACTGTCTTGGTGCTTCTGTGCTTCTTGGCTCGCGAAATGAAAAGGTCTCCATGCGTTCTGCTTCTTCTTTGTGCGTTTTGGCGCCTTTTTCGAGCATGCACACGTCGTGTACTAATTTAGTATTAAGTAGCGTGGCGTCTCTTAAATGCCCACTACGTACCTTTTCGCGCCTCGCTTTCACACCCGTTCATACCTCGATTTTTAATGATTTTTTTTTTTTTTTTTTTTTTTTAATGACGGTGTGTGACCTTACACATCCGTAGGTCCCTCCGGACCCTGACCGTTTTCCTTACGGGTTGCCGTGTCTTCCTTCGTATTTACTACGGGTTCCCCGTCGTCTTTGTCTTCCGGATCAATCCGTACCGATCCCGGACAGGTTCCTGGTGTAGTGCCGGTGCGCTGCATAAACGGGTTCTTTGGCATCGGTCCTTTATAGGGCTTTAGTCGAAATCCATTCACCCACTTGCCTAGTACTTCACCGGCAAGTGTCCCTATCTGATAGGACCCGTTGTATTCCCGTGTCAGCCAATACGGGCCTGTCCATCTGAACCGGAGTTTACCCGGCATTTTGCCCATCCTCGTTTGGAATACTAGAACCGGCTTTCCGATTTCGAACATCTTTTCGTTACCTTTCCGGTGACGGTCAACGAACGCCTTCCGTCGTCGTTGCTCCAGTTCCATGTGGAGGATGCTGGCCAGCCGTTGCTCCTCCAGTTCGCATAGTGCTGCTAGCCGTATTTCCTCCGACTTCTTTTCATTCAGCCGTTCCCGTAGTTGGATCCGTAAGCTTGGTACCTGAAACTCGACCGGCATGACCGCTTCTAAGCCGAATGCTAACCGGAACGGCGTTGTCCGGATACTCGTTTTGTATGTCGTTCTGTACGCCCATAGCGCACTATGGAGCTTTGTGTCCCAGTCCGTCCGGTTTTCATTGACAATTTTGCGGAGAATGTTCTGCAGCGTTTTGTTGGTGGACTCTGCTAACCCGTTCGCCTGTGGGTAATACGGTGTGCTTCTTTTATGGACCACGGCATAGAACGTTGTTAAGCTTTCCACTACCTGGCCGAGGAAATGCCCTCCTTGGTCGCTGATCAGTTCAATCGGACATCCATATCGGCACCAAATGTTCTCATACAGGAATTTTGCTGTGGATGACGCGGTGTTGTCTCTCAGGGCCTTAGCTTCCACCCATTTCGTGCAATAATCCGTTGCCACGATGACATAACGATTACCCGTTCTCATTGCCGGTGGCTTGAACGGTCCGACAAAATCCAATCCCCACTTCTGGAATGGCTCTAGTGGAAGTACCGGTTGGTGTGGCATCCGTGCTTGCTCCGTAGGCTGGCCCATTCGTTGGCATAGGTCACATTCCTTAGCATACTTGACGGCATCTTTTAGCGTCGTGGGCCACCATAAGCCGCTGTGCCATACCTTTCTT
>NW_028230825.1:0-29101 GCF_043228905.1 Azolla caroliniana | reverse complement strand
AATGGATCTATGCACATCTGCCTTTTTTAGTGCTTTCAAGTAGCCTTATTTTCCTTCACATCTGGAATGGAATCAAAGTCGGGCTGATAGACTATAGTTATTTGAAGAAAATTGCTTTTTCGAACTTCCTCAGCATAGAAACAGAAAATACTCACTTATTAGCAAACACGTAGATACCGAGACAAATATAGAGTAGCTTCTTCTATATTTGTATAGTCTTCTTCTTCCTCTTCTTCGAAGGTCTGTGTCTCTGCTATGCTTCTCCTTCGTTTTCGTCCTCCTGTCCAAAGGCTACGGGAAATCCAGATTTTGCACCGACATTGGCGACACTGCAGCAGGACTTCTGCTACTTCTCTCTCTATCGCTTACTTCCATAACCCAATCCTTTCTTCCTTTCTTTCTCCTTCTTCTTCTTCTCAGTTCTGTAAAGAGGAGCAGGTGTAAGACCTTCTCTTTGTCTATCTCTATCTTTTAATCCCCCCTCGAAATGGGACACCTACTCTTTTTAGACCTAATGAAGCATCTCCTACGTTGGCTTGCATCTCTAGTTACCTCTAGTCGTTTCTCAAGCAAGTGTTCCCCTTACCTTATTTGTTACGGACCTTTGGGGGATATGCACGTGTCACATTTTTAGGTATCTTATGAGAAAGATAATATGTATGAAGTTACCATTGGCATAATGCATATAGCTAGGACTACAATATTTACTAAAGACAATTGGGTTAACCAAGTGCCTCTATGTATGTAGCAAGAGGGAAACATGTCATGATTATCTATGTGTGAGATTTGACCCTCACAAAATATTGTAAACGATACCTACAATGAGATCCACTACATGTCAAGTAAATCATTTAAGATGACAAATATGGGCTAATGTCATTCTTAATCATTCAAAAAATAGGTAGATTTTCATGGTACATTGTAACAACTAGAGAGTAGACTCGGGATTGCCAAAACTAGGAGATTTGGATGCATGAAATTCAAGATTTTTGGATGTTGATAGAGAGAACTAGCAAAGCAAAAGTTGGTTGTTCTGAGTGTGGTCATAGAACCATAGTCATGGAAGTTAGGTGAAGCAAAAAAGACCACTACATGAGATATTTGGAAGTCAAATATCATGTTTAAACATTGCACATCATATATATCATTGAAAGTTCGTCATTGAATATTTGTTTCTCGCTACGACAAGAAGACATATTTCCCAAATTGGCATAAACTATGTCGTTAGGAGTTTATTGCCAAGTGATGAGTTATGGAAAAAGCTATGGATTCAGCACTTACATAAGGTCAAGCCCTCAGTAGGAGGGCAATGGCATGATAGTCTTAGGTGGTTTTTTAATTCAGATTTTCCATTACCTAAGTCCAATGTTGGATCATTACGTTTCTTTAGTGGAATTTTTCGAGCATGGGAAACTCTACGGCAAGCACTTGTTTTCTTGCCACCGAAAAATTATCATCAATTCATGCGTCAACCTTTGATATGGAATCCTTTATTTACGGACGAAGCTGCATGTGTTTTGGGTCTACGACTGAGGTTATCTTGGGCGGCAATGGACAGTGGGCCAGCCCGTACAGTTGCGGATTGGATAAAGTTTCTACAAACTTAAGCACACGACCCAAAGAGTATTTTGTCTAATTTAAGAGGGGCAAGGATAATGTTCTCTCAATTGTCCATGGTGTATTAGGTCACACTACCAACTTTGCAGTTTGATTATGTTCAAAGTTGGTACGGTATGTTTTCGACATTTAATATACTAATAGGAGCTCATTTATATCATCATAATGGCAAAAAAATTTGTTACGAAGTTTTGGACAATGGTAGATTGATATTAGTGGTGGAGGAGTCTTCAATTATGTCCAATGCAAAGCAGTTGCCAATGAGAGTAATTGCTAGATTAGATAAAAAAAAAAATTCCGATCCTAGTCCGTTAATTGCTAACTATGCATCTCATATTTGGGTTTTACACACTAGGCCACTTGTCGATCTGCAGTGGGACCCATCAAATTATGGTTGGAAAGTGTCCATATCTGACACAACGAATAAGATCCTTCCATTCTTCTCATATTCGGTGGCATTGGGTAGAAACTTTATGTTGAATCAGACCGAGTCTGTCCCAGCGGGAAAAAAGTATTGGGAGGAAGGTAATGTCTCCTCATCTCATATGAGGATGTTTTGGAAAAGGTTTTGGGTAACTAAATGTATGAATAAGATATTGCATTTTCGTTGGTTGATGATTCACTATGCATTGCCAATAGGTGAACTATTGAGAGGTCTTGTGAGTGATCGGTCATGTGTTATGTTTGGGTTTGCATCAGAGTCACTGCATCATGTATTTTGGGAATGTGTGTTCGCTAAAAGGTTTTGGTTTCGAATTCTTAGACTTTTAGGTCGTAAGTATACCTCGATTATCTTCACGTGGGGTGCAGTCTTTTGGGGAATGTTGGATCAACAAACGGCCTTTTATCATTATCAGCATTCTTCTTTGTCTTTACATGTGAGAAGTTTTCAAGTATTCCAAGTATATGCTACCTCAAGTTCCTTGCAGGGAATCACGTTCTTTTCGCGGAGTTATGTGTGGCAAATTGTTTCCTCTTTGGGTTTATGGGTTCGTTGGAAAGCTAGGTGTTCCAATCTATGCAAGGATGGAAATACTCATGTTGTAGAACAAGTTAAGTCTTTTTGGGACTTATTGGTTCATACAGTTAAAGGTGATTATGACAATTGTAAGGGATTAGGAAACACAACTAGTCAAAAAAGAAGGAGAATTAGAAGAGTTTGGTCATCTATTCCTATCATGTTGGATGCAGAGACTAATGTTAAGTGGAATTACATACCACCTCGTTGGTTGTTCCCGCCACCAACACCGTCCTTAGAGCATACAACATGACTCAACATGGAAGAGGTGATTGGGGTACATAGTAAGAGTTTTTTCATAAAAGAAGTTTTTCGCGGTAACCTCTGATATGTTTGGTGCGGATAGTGAAGCAGATGCTTTACCTTACATAGGGATGATGATCTTGATCCCTTAGATAGGATGAATGATAAGGTTGTTTCATAATGACAAGAGTGTATGCATTCATTTTTGTTTATGTAGGTTTAAGCTATTCGGGATACTCAATAACAGTGAGTTGATTGATGGGGAATTTCATGGACATTGGCAAGATGCTAATACGCGAGATGGCTGATGTGGACTAAATGAAGAAATTTTGTCTATGATAAGGATGAGTGAAGATGTTGGGGGTGTCGTAGCCGACTATCATGAGTGGGTGAGGAAACTTTTACACTAATTTTTGTTTTTTAATGCAGGATTTTCATGAACATTGCAAGATGCTAATCGACATGATGGCTTATGTGGACTGAATGAAGAATTTATTTTTTGTGATAAGGATGAGGGAAGATGGTGGGGGGGTCGAAGCCGTCTATCATGAGTGATGAAACTTTTAGACTAATTGTTTTGTTATTGATACATGTTTTTTTGTGGACATTGGCATGAGGCCAATTGGCTAGATGGTTGATGTGGACTAAACGAAGAAAATTTTTCTGTGATAAGGATGAGTGAAGATGGTGGGGAGGTCGAAGCCGACTATCACGAGTGGGTGAGGAAACGTTTAGACTAATTTTTTGTTGATTAATACAGGATATGCGTGGACATTGGCACCATGTTAATCGGTGAGATGGTTGATGTTGACTGAACGAAGAAATTTTTCTGTGTTAAGGATGAGTGAAGATGGTGGGGATGATCGAAGCCAATTATTAGGAGTGGGTGAGGAAACGTTTAGACTAATTTTTTGTTGATTAATACAGGATATGCGTGGACATTGGAACCATGTTAATCGGTGAGATGGCTGATGTCGACTAAATGAAGAAATATTTGTTGTGTTAAGGATGAGTGAAGATGGCGGGGAGGGTCGAAGCCAATTATTAGGAGTGGGTGAGGAAATTTTTGGACTGATTTTGTTCTTAACACAGGGTTTTTGGCAAGACGTTAATCCGTGAGATGACTGATGTGGATTAAATGAAGATTTTTCTGTGATAAGGATGAGTGAAGATGGTGGGGGAGTCGAAGCCGTCTATCATGGGTGGGTAGAAGATTATGGTCTAACCGGCGCATGGTTGTTGTGAGAACGTGAAGGTTGTCATAAACCAAAGTGTTCATGGTAGAGAGTATCATGTTTGCTTCAAGCGGCATGTGCTTCATGGACTGTTTTGGTGTTTTCAACTACAACAGCTGAAGAAGGCCTTGATATATATAAAAATTTCTCAAAAGCAATCTATTGTGGATAACCAAGGTATATATGTTGAGCAGGATTACCAATAAGATATAATCCCAATTTAAAACCAAGTTCAATCTTGCATTGGAAAAAGGCAGAGAAAGGTATATAAAGACTGAGAAGATGGGCAGGCTGAAGAGAAACCAGGTTTTTTGGCAATGTTTAAGCCGATGTTTACAGGTACAAGAGGTTGGACAGGTTATGAATCTTGCATTGGAAAAAGGCAGAGAAAGGTATATAAAGACTGAGAAGATGGGCAGGCTGAAGAGAAACCAGGTTTTTTGGCAATGTTTAAGCCGATGTTTACAGGTACAAGAGGTTGGACAGTTTATAAGCTTTTGAAAGTCGTATGTGATGCTTGATAATGCACACCCTCTAAAGTAACTTTGGATGTACACAGATTTCGCATAGTTACACCTAGTCTAAATGATTGTTTAGCCTTGTTTATCTTAAAATTGTCAGAGCTAGAAGAAGACTACGGCCAAGAAGCAATAGATTACCTCAACAACTTGATTGGAGAGAGGGGATTTTTACTGCCAAAGTGGTAGAAAAGGACACATCACATGTAAAAACTCATATTGTGTCCCTAGTGGGAGTTTTTTTTTTTGAAAAAAAAAACTTGCATTGGACCAAACTTTTTACTCACAAAATATGAGTCCTTCGATAAACTTGGCCCTTTCTTGTTTTGCGCAAAAATCCTATTCCCATCATTCCCTCCTTGTAAAAAAATATTGTCTTTTACTCTTTCTACATGTTAAACAAAAGTGACAGCTAGAAGGTGCAATACACTATTGTACTTTGGTTGACAGTGTCTCAAGTTCGTGTCACAAAACTTGAACAACGACTCAGGGCTAAAGATGGGGATCTTCACCTAGTACACGACCTTGTTGCAAGAGAACTTATGAAAGTTGGAAATGGAACTCTCACAATCATTTTTGTCGGTTTGTTGAAACACGAGATGTGTTCCAAAGCCTTCTAACTACAAACGTGGTCTCATGGAATGCAATGATGACAGGGCATACAAATCATGGATGTTGGTTGATATGATTTTTGAGGTGGAAAAATGAAGCATAATCCTTGATTTTTCATAATGATGAGTGGTGATGGTGTGGAGGTGAGAAATTGTGGATATAATCTTCCCTACCATGGCATTCATGGGCAAAGATATTGAACAGATTGTAAGGACTTGAAAAAATTTCGTATGATCGTGAAGTACGGAGAGAGACGTTGCAGCAGACAGGAAAAGAACATGTCGTGTATGGCACGAATAGCGTGACCACAGAAACAGGTGATCCAAACACGAACAAGAGGTCGACTGCAGACCAGCCTCTTACTTCATTTGCGGTTGGACTGCATACGTGAGCAAGGGAGTCTAGTGCACCCCCCCAAATTTCGCCTCATCTCAGTGATGTGACAATCGACCTAGTGTTATCGGAGGAGGATCAAGCTTTAGTTTCGGCGGAGGTACAAAGGTTGGAGGCTTACTCCTTGGTAGTGCAGGTACAAGGTTTGAGATTAAATCGATCGGAACTTCAACATACTTTGTACGCGGCTTTCTCGAAGGAAGCGGATAACATAATCAATATTTAATTCATGTCTCAAGGATGTTACCTCGTGGAATTTGCAAGCGAGAAGGCCGTCACAAGGCTACAAGCAATTAAGGAGGCGGGCGTGGAAGGTGCATGGGTATCTTTTCATAAATGGTCTCATAATGTTAAGGTAGATGACATATTGCAGGATCAAGAGTCTAATATGGCTTTTACGGTAGTATTCCCTGGATTGAGAAGGAATGGAGGAATGTTCTTCCTCGTATTGGGACTTTGTTAGGTAGGATCATTGCTACGCGTGATGGACAGGTGGGTGGGGTACCTGTTGTTTGGTTGATCGCACCAAGATCTGTTCGGTTGCCGACAACTATTGCTTTACCTAACGTAATTATAAATAAATCACCGGTTGTGCAAAAGGTATATTATCAAGGTTTACCTACTCAATGTTTTGTGTGTCGACAGTTTGGTCATTTAGGTAGAGATTGTCCGAAGCGTCAGCCAAATGTTGAAGTACATTCACCTAATCGACCAAATGTTAACAATGAGGGCTGGTCTACAATTGCTGCTAAACATGTTTTTAAACTGACTCGTAAGTTGGTTAATCCAATGTTATTACTTGAAGCTAACCCTTATCACTCTTTGCAGGTAGTGGAAAAGGAGGTGGGGTTTAGTCAAGTGGATGGCGGTTTTTCCCTCCTAGTTTTCACAAAGGAGCAACATAATTTGCAAGACACATTTTTTAAGGTACAAGATGTAGAATCTGTTTTTAAGGTTAAAAATCAATTTAGTAACAATAAACAACTATTTTTAGATCAAGTAAAACAAATTGATAGATCCGTAGCTTTCGAAGAGTTTATAAAGAAAAAAAATGAAGTGGTCAAGGTTGACCTTACACATCCTTACATGAATTGTGGCAATATAGTTGCTTTTACTACAATTGCCAAGTTGTCTGATAGGGTTTCTATTATCGATAAACATATGCCAGTACGTGCATATAAGTTGACTGGGAAAGACATTTGGTCAAATAAGAGACAATTACGGGCCTCAGAGGATGGAAGGAAGGGTAGAGACATTGCACTTGCTGAAAGGAGAGTAGGACTGCAAAACATGAATGATGGATAGGTTAAAAATATTATTTCATGGAATGTACAGGGTTTGGGAGGCAGACATTACCATAAAGTAAGGAGTGTTTTCCGTCATCAATCAAGGAAGTATGCGATAGGTAGGATTGATGTTCTTCTTATTCAAGAGCATCATTTTAATGAACGAAGGATACAAAATAATGGAAAATTGTTGCCAGGCCAGTGGAGACAGTTCTGGGTGCCTGCAACTGGGGATAATAATCTGAAGGCATGACTTTGCATTGCAATAAATGACATTTGGTGGTTTGCTTTCTTACATTATGGAGTGTTGACTTGTGGTGGAGGTCATTATGTAATTCTACAATTTGGTTTGAAAAAATGGGGATTGTTGAATATATATGCAGCAAATCATACCAAAGATAGAACAATATTTTGGAAGAGCCTAATGGCACAATTACCGGTTGTTGACCACTGGGCAATTGCAAGTGATTTTAATATGTTGGAGGATGGTTGTGATAGGTTGGGAGGCACATCACAAACAATATATGGTTTAGAACTATATGAATGGGAACGTTTAATTTTTTCTTTCGGTTTATTGGACTTGTGGCATGTGTCTTCTTTTGCAAGGATACAAGATTCCTTAGAGTATTCAAGATAAGATAGAAGACGGTCACATATGAATTTGTCTAGGTTAGATAAATTCTATGCTGATAAGTTTTTATGGGACAAAGGAGGTTCCATTGGAATCATACCTTCATTTTCCTTTTCTGATCATGCACCGCTTCAGTTAGTTATAGTCTTGCAGGAGCATTATAAGAACTCAAGGTTTAGAATTCCAAATCATGTGTTTCTTGGCCCAGATTGTGTCTCCTATTGTGCATAGTATTTGGAATAAGTATGACTACTCCTATGATTATGCATTATCTAGTGTCCAGAAGGCAATTAGTGAAACACAACAATTTTTTAACGATAAGGCTAAACAAGTATTTTATGTGTCTTTAACTAAAATAGTTAGGCTTTTTAGGGGCTTGAAATCCCTGCAACATTTGGAAGAGAGAAGACCATATTCAAGTTATATAAGTTCTCGAGTGGTACAAGTAGGCTCCTATACCACTGATCCCAGTCAGATGCGACAAATAGCCTCTGAATATTATGAGGCTATGTTAAAAGCTAGACCCTTTTCTGAGGCTGATTTGGTTAAGAGGGACATCATATGGTTTAGGATTCATAATAGGGTTTATGTACAACATTTAGGTTGTCTTTTGCAACCATTAAGTCCTCAAGAGGTTTTTAAAGCAATAAAAGCCCTCACAAAGGATGTTTGTCCTAGTTTGGATGGGCTGGGAGTTCAATGGTATATCCAATATTGGGATTTGATAGGTGATGGACTGACCAAAGTATGTCAACAGATTTTAGATTCTGGAAATATGCCACAAGAATGGAAGGAGGGTTTAATCTATATGGTTCCTAAAACAAGTTGACAATTAGAAGAGGTTAGCCATTGGAGACCAATCACTTTGTTAAATGTTATTTATAAGATATTAGCAAAAACGATAGCTAGATAGTTACAACCTTATCTTTGGAGTTGATTCATGATACCTAGACTGGTTTTTTGCAAGAACGAAGTATCTTTGATAATATTATCCTCTTTTTTTTCTTCACCGACAGAGGCATTGGATTGAGTAGCCCCGGGAGAGCCGCCGACTCCAACTATCGTCCATTCTTCCTGTTTGTTCCATGGGACGAACCTTCGTATTTCTAGATCAGTTTTGAGGCTGATGTTGTCAGACAATTCAAGTCAAGTAGAGTTTTTTAAGAAAGGAGTAGAGAACCAACCAGTAGGGATAAAAAAAAAGATATGTACCCCTTTTTAAGTCTAAACTACGGACGAGAGCTTAAAAGCCATCCCCGGGTTCGAAAAAAAAAAATCGTAATCGCGTGTCTATCAAATTTTGATGCTCAATTGTAAATGTAACCCGTTCCAAGAGGAAGAGACATTCTAAGATTCTCTTTTGGGAAATGGTGACCTTCGTTGAATTGCAGAAGCAAGATCTGGCGGTGTTATTTCTGGATTTTGAAAAAGGTTAGGACAGAGTGGACTGGGATTTTATGGAGGGAACACTCTTCAGGATGGGTTTTCCAAGCATATGGGCACGAGGAGTTTCAACATTATACCGTAATGCAAATAGTTCTCTCTTATTTGCAGGGGACATTAGTAGGGGGTTTTCTATTTCATGATCTGTACGACAGGGATGTCCACCTGCTCCTTTCCTGTTTTTGCTAGTATTTGAAGCATTTTCTGTACATTTAAATTCTCAATATGTAAATATTAAAGGTTTAGCACTACCAATGGAAAATGTTGGTGTGGATAGCGAATTTGCTGATGATACAACTTTATATGTTCAAGCCTCACATTGTAATTTGTTACAGGTGCAAAAGGTCATGGATGTTTTCTCAAATGCATCGGGTGCATTGATAAATTGGGATAAATCATCAGGTTTTTGGGTCGCTTTGGGAGATCCGCCAGTTAATGTATCTTCCTTAGGATTCACGTGGATACCTCAAGGTCAGTCTATTAGGTATCTAAGTTGTCGAGTGGGTGTGGGATTAAAGACAGGAGATATGATTGTGCCCTTATTGTTACGATTAAGAAATAAATTAATATATTGGAATAAATTTGTTTTATCCTTAGTTGGACGTGTAGTTATAGCTAATTCGGTGCTTCTGTCCTCGATTTGGTATATAGCATCTACATGGTTGTTTTCTGGGTCAATAATGTTGAAACTTCAACGTTTAGTACGAAATTTTATTTGGGGGAACAATAGATCAGACAATTATGTAGCAAAGGTAGCTTCGTCTATTCTAATACAATCTAAACAAAAAGGAGGTTTAGGTTTGATTGATCCGTTTATGCAAAGTAAAGCCTTACTTACTAAACATGTTGTTAAGAGTTTATTGCCATGAGAGGAGTTATGGAAAAAGTTATGGATTCAACATTTACATAAGGTCAAACCTTCGATAGGCTGTCAACAGAATGATAGTCTTAGATGGTTCTTTAATGCAAATTTTCAACTACCTAAGTCCAATGATGGATCATTACGTTTCTTCAATGGAATTTTTCGGGCATGGGAAAGTCTTCGGCAAATACTTGTTTTCTTGCCACCAAAAAGCTATCATCAATTTATGCGTCAACCATTGATATGGAATCCTTTATTTACTAATGAAGTTGCATGTGGTTTGGGTTTATGCCCTAGGTTATCATGGATTGCAATGGACAATGGACCATCTCGTACGGTTGCGGATTGGATAACGTTTATGTAGTCTTTTGCGCAAGATCAAAGGAATAGGTTATCTAACCTAAGAGGGGCTAAGATCATGTTATCACAATTGTCCACGGTGTTGCGAAAATACGACGAGGATACGTGAACTTGAGGTAGGACCACGGGGCCTCCGACCAGAGGATATCAAATTCGTGCGTTTATATTTTTAACAATTAATGGAAATAAGAAATTTAATAATTTTCATTAACAAAGGAAAAGAAATTACATTATGTCTCAAGATTGGGATTCAAAAGTTTTAGGTTTACTGAGATTAATAGAAAAGAAAAATTAGGGGTTTTGAGAGATATGGCTTCCGTAGGGAAAATTAGGGTTTTTGAGTGTTATGGCTTCCATAGGGAAAATTAGGGTTAGGTTATATGAGAGATATGGCTTCCGTAGGGAAAATTAGGGTTTTTGAGTGTTATGGCTTCGATAAGATAAGGGAACTAAGAAAGAAAAAAAATAAAAATGGAGAGAGGATGAGTGGAGGAAAAAAAATGGAATATATATGGAGTTCTCTGTTGATTATAGCCTTCAATGTTACTTTGCATGCCCACTTTTAGTTGCATGGCCTCTACTTTTAGTTGCATCCATTTTTAGTTGCATGGCTTTTTCTTTTAGTTGTATGCGACCATTCACATGGCCTTTACTTTAGTCTCCTTTACTTTACTTTAATTTGCCACATGATCCTATCATCCATCTGTCTTGATCGCCGCCCATCCAATCCGTCCGATCCACGTCTAGCCTCGTCCGGTCTCCCGTTTCCGGTTGTCGACTTCGCCCAGTTTCCGACTCCATTTGATTGCCGGTTTCACCGGTTTTGATTTGATTATCGGCCGGTTTCGGTTTGTTTTCCGACCAGTTTCAGTTTAGTTTTTTTTTGTAACTTGGTCACATTCATCCATCTAGACAAAGTGGCCAAACTGCTCTTTGCACAAATGAAAAATGAGGGATCTCAATGTGCTTATATAGCCAGGGCCTTAAGTTTCCTATCTATGTGGGATAAATCATAGTTCTATTTTCCCTATCTTCTCAAACTCCATGTTCTCATAACTTCCATTTTGTATGTAGTGAAATGCGTTTTAAAGCTCTTTAGTACATCCATCTTTCTATAACAAGCTACTAATCTAATCTAAAATAATTATTTCATTATTTTTCTACATAGTTTTCCTATCGTGTGTGAAAAACCTCACGACAACGGTGTATCACGTCACAATGCCAACATTGCAATTCGATCATTTTCAGAGTTGGTGCGGTATGTTCTCAACACTCAATATACTCATAGGAGCTTGATTATATCATCAAAATGGCAACCTCTATTTTTATGAAATTCTGGGCAATGGTAGGTTGATACTAGTCGATGAGGAGTCTCCAATCATGTCCACTGCGAAGCAATTGCCAGTGCGAGTAATTGCTAGATTAGATAATAAAAAAATATCAATCCTAGTCCACTAATTGCTAATTTCTCATCTCATATTTGGGTGTTAGTCTTTTGGCCAATTAACAACCTACAATGGGATCCATCAGATTATGGTTGGAAATTGTCCATGTCTGACTCTTTGACTAAGGTTCTCCCTTTCTTCACATATTCAGTGGCGTTTGGGAGGAATTTTATGTTGAAGCAAACCGAGTCGATACCTGCTAGAAAAAAGTATTGGGAGGAAGGTAATGTCTCATCTTCTCATATGGTGATGTTTTGGAAACAATTTTGGTCAATTAAATGCATGAATAATGCATTGCTAGTAGGTGATTTGTTGAGGGGATTGGTGAGTAATCGGTCATGTATATATGTGTGGGTTTGCGGCTGAGACATTGCATCATGTATTTTGGGAATGTGTTGCCACAAAAAGTTTTTGGTGTCAAATTCTTGGGCATCTAAGTCGTAAGTATAGGTCGGCTATTTTCATGGGGGGTGTAGTCTTTCTGGGGAATGTTGGATCAACAAAGGGCCTTTTATCATTATAATCACTCTTCCTTGTCTTTACATGTAAGAAGTTTTCAGGTATATTCTACTTCAAGCTCCTTGCAGGGAATTAAATTCTTCTTGCGGAGTTATGTTTGGCAGAATCTCTCCTCGTTGGCTCTATGGGTTCTTTGGAAAGCTAGGTGTTCCAAGTTATACAATAATGAAGACACTCACATTGTGGATCATGTAAAAAAAATTTGGAACTTATTGGTACATGCGGTTAAAGGTGATTATGACAATTATAAGGGTTTTGGAAACATATCTATTCAAAAAAGAAGGAGAATGCGACGAGTTTGGTTAGCTATTCCTATAATGTTAGATGCAGGCGTTGAGGTTAGATGGAACTATGTACCACCTCGTTGGTTGTTCCCCCCCTCGGCACCATTCTTATTGCGAACAACATGAGTCAACATGGAGGAGACGATTGTGCCATGTAGGAAGGCTCTTTTAATGTATAAGGTGTTGATGATAATCGAATATAGCCAGAGGGTGGATGTGGACATCAGGATGAGGGATGATGTTGTGGGAGCTGAAGTAGAGTAGTATAAGAAGGTAGGAATTTTTTTTTACTCAATTTTGGTTGTTAGTACAGGATTTTAGGGGTATTCGGCGAAATTCCTATGATAATCAGAGATAGAGAGATGGTGGATGTGGACATGAGGAAGTTGGTTTTCTGTTTTTGTGATCAAGATGAGTGATGTTGGTGGGGGGGCTGAAGCAAATTATTATGAGAAGGTGAGGAATTTTTTCCATTCATTTGTTGGTTGTTTGTGTAACAGGATTTTCAAGGTAATCAACGATATGGCAAGAAGGTCAACGAGATGCTTCAGATGTGGGCTGACTTATGAAGATGTTATGGTTCTCATAGGTTGAGGGATGATGGCAATGGGGTTTGACGCATATTTGTCATGATGGCGATCGGATGCGGAGTGTCGTCTCCGGTTGCGACTACTCCCGGCTGCATCAGTTTCTCAAGGTATGAGTACCACTCCTTGTGGCACGTCATGTGGTTCGATGCCCCGGAGTCGACGTACCACACCTCGTCCGATTTCGGGGTGGACATCTTCATCGTGTTTGATTCGTGTCTCGTCACAAAGGCTGACCCTTTTCCAGCTTTTCCGGACCCTGCGGCGTACTGCGATCGCTGCCAATTTCCTTTGTCGATTTGTCCGGAGCCTGATCCGGATCCAGTCCTCTTTGAATCAGCGCGCTTCTTCCAGCACTTGCTCTCCTTGTGGCCTTTCTTGCCACAATACCAGCATTCCACAACGGATTTCCCTTGCCGGTTCTCGTCGCCTCGACTCCCCCTATTTTCGGAGGGTCTGGAATTGTTGTCGACATCACTTCGGTGCCTTCGTCCTTGATCCCGTCGACCGCCTCCATTGCGCACCGACTCGCCTCGTCCGCCACGACCACGGGACCTATCTCCCTCCATGTACAACATCTTGTTGTCGGCATGAGTGCTCGTCGACGCACCCACGTGGTTCTCCTCTATAAGGAGCATCGACTGTAGGTCGAAAAACGACGACGTATTCTCCCGTGTACACACAGTAGTTCGGAATTCTCCAAACTTCGATGCCAATCCCCCGAGATAGATCTGCACCATCTCGCCTTCCTCAACGTTCACATCGATGGAGGCTAAGGAGTCACATATATCTTTGATCTTCGAGGTGTAATCAACCACCGACAAATCACGTTGTTGTAGGTTGCTCAGCTCCTATCGGAGTTGAAGCTTCCTAGATGTAGTGCTTGTGACGGAAATCTTCTTCAGATTTCCCCAAGCATCTTTTGGCATTTTTGCATCCCAAATGTAGCTTTGGAGCTGTTCGCCCACACAAGATGTGAAGCAGTACAGTACTCTGCTCGCCGACTATTCCCACACCAGGAAATCTTTGTGTGTCGATTCGGGTGCTGTGTCATTTGCTCCATCAACATAGCTCCAGTAACCGTGCCCGAGCAGGTACTGGTGCATCTTGTAGGACCAAGACGTGTAGTTGTTTCTGTCGAGCTTCTCCGTCGGAAGCGAGCTAGCCATACCTCTATCCATCAGTTTTACCTATTCTTCTTGGTTTGTTTCCCTTTCAAGCTATGTCGGCTGCAAAGGTTCTCAACCATCGCGCTCTGATACCATGTAAAGAATAGCGTGCAGAAGCAGTAGGAAACCGAACACAGAAAATACACAGGTTTAATGGGGAGCTTGTATATGCACAGTACGCGGGAGAGACACAGAGAGAGAACACACAGAAAAACTAGATTCAAAATAATACTCAATCTGTACATAGGATGTGCTTAGTGAGCACTTTTATACAAGTCCATACTGACTGACATAAATACTAACACGTACTTCAATGCTCATAAGTGAGCTCTACACTAACTCCCAAAAATATTCCTTACGAGGAATATCATACTAACAGCCTTCCGGTTTACGCACTGATACGGCCATGTTATGCGTACCGATTTACGCACCCAATCTACGCACTAGGTTACGCATCGTATTATGCACGAATGTTGAGCTTGTCTCTCAACAATTTATTTCACTCATTTATGGCAATCAGTACAAGATCGCGGTAATTGGTGAGATGACAATAGGGTCAACGAGGTGCTCTAGATATGGGTTGAGTTAAGAAGATATTATGGTTCTCATAGGTTGTGGGATGATGGCAATGGGGTTTGAAGCATGTTTGTCACGACAAGAGGATGAGTGGTGTTGGTGTGAGGGTTGACGAATATCATGAGGGGATGAGGAATCATTTTTCACTTATTTTGTTGTTATTTGCACTGGACATTGGTGGTATTTGGCGAGATGGTTGATGTGGACTGAATGAAGCAATTTGTCTATTTTTAGGAGTGATGATGGTGGGGGGGGGGGGACCGAAGTAGATCATGAGGGGATGACCTTGGTAGTAAGCGGCGGGATGGTTGATGCGGACCGAATGAAGTATAATTTTGTTTAGTGTTAAGGTTGAGCGAAGATGGTGTGGGGATTGAAGCAAATGGTGTGAGGTGAGGAGGACATAGTTCATCTTGTTTTATAGGGAGATTATTACAAGTACATTTTCAATTTTCATGGATAAGAAGGATATGGTCGTCTTGATATGGGAGATGATAGATGGGGGCTATCCAATGCAGCCCATCACATTTTACCCCAAGCGTCAAGTGCATCATGAACTACTTTGGTGTCTTCAACTGTTGTGTACAAAACATTTGTCAAATATCATCACCTAGTGTACAGCCAAGTGATGGTGAACAACTTCAGTATTTGCATAACCAAATGCAAACATGGAGTTTTTAGAGTACTAGCCAGGGTATGTTGACTATGATTACCACCAAGATATGTAAAGATATGTATTCTCTTGGACCACAATAATTTGTTTATAGGTTGAGAATGGGTCTTGTTGGCAAAGGGTGAGAGAGTTTTCATGGATATAATTAGCCTTATCTTGCCAAAGGCCATCGTTTATATTTGGTCTTTTTTTTTTTATAGATACTTGTGGAGTGGAAACTATTATGTACAAATTGTAGATTGCCTTTGGCATTCTTAATTTTAATACCAATGTAGTATAGTTTTTATGGAAAAAAAATACAGATTGCAAGGACTTGTAAAGAAAGGTCAATGGAAATGCTCATGCAGATTCCCCAATGAGAGACCCCATTCTTATTTGCAAAACAATATTTTGAATATGTCCATAACATGTGGCACTTTGGTTGAAGGAAAAAGAGGTTTGTGTAACCATGCCTACGACAGATATTGCACAATGGAATGCATTGATCACGTGCATGCAAACAAGGGTAATAGCTTTGTGGCTTGAAGTTAGTGCCAAAAACGTTGGGCAAGAAGGTGAAAATAATCTTAGATTGCATTATTTGTAGTTTCCATAGGTCATTGTAATGTTTTAGCCTAATCATTTCATCATGTATGCAAAATTCTACTAATGAAGATTATTATTTTTTGGTACAAAAAACAAACTAACAAAAATGACAAGTGTAAGACTCGTGCCATGGCTAAAACTATCATCAATTACCATCTTATCTTTCTAGATATCATTGTAATCCATTGTTCACTCTTATCTTATCATTCTAATCCATCTTTCCCTTGGGCTACACATGATATTATTAGTATGTCAACTAGTGTAACCTACATTATTATGCACACTATCCATGTTTGGAGAAGTTTTTATTTTTTGTAATTTATGAATTGCTTTATTATGCATGCTTTAGTTGAATTTATTGTGGTTGCTAAAAATTTGTGTATAATTGAATTTAGTCATCGCAGGAAAACTACGATGAATACTAACAATGACAATACATACCACATAAAAATTCCCACATAAAAATTCATTGATGACATTAGAAAATGACAAAGGGCGCGCACACACACACACACACACCATGAGGGAGGAACCAAACATTTCTCTTTTTCATACACATGCAACAACATTCATGAATGTAGAACAGGGTAAGATATTTACGCACAAAGAAGTAAGTATAAATATGTTATCCTTCTTGTGGTAATTATTTCCCAGTTAGTTAAGTATAAATATGTTATCCTTCTTGTGGTAATTATTTCCCAGTTAGTTAAGTATAAATATGTTATCCTTCTTGTGGTAATTATTTCCCAGTTAGTTAAGCATAAATATGTTATCCTTCTTGTGGTGATATTATCTTTGTTTGAAATCACTAGTATTGTCTAAAGTCATCAACTTCTTGTTGTGTTACAAAAAATATTGGGCACAAAGTAACTACTTCATATTTGCATGCTCGGCTTGGAAGGAAAACTAGAAAAGGACAAATTACCTAAGATGTTGGATTGAGAAAACAAGATATTTGCAAATCATGTAGTAAATTTTCCATGATTTCTTATCATTTACCAAACAAAAGACTGAAAGACACATTTTATGAGCAACCTTTGATTGACTACTCTTTTCAGTGCTAAAAGATTGAAAGAAGTGAATCTACTTCATAAAGTACTTGAAGGTATCAATATGAGGCAATAGGATATTTCAAGGTATCAAAAGTATATCCATTCATCCAAATGTTCAAGTAACATATGCAACTTTGTAATTTAAACCTATTTACCATGTGTCATTTGAAAACTCATTAGAATAGAAGAAAAGGCGTAGTGTATGCAAGCTTTGATAACTTCTTCATACCGGCCTAGTTGAATTGTTTGATTATTATGCAATGGCCACAAGACAAATTCCAATTCACGCTATATATAGTCACATGTGCTTGAAAAAATATAATAAGATATAGATCAAAGTTTATGTATATCTATAAACTTGGAACAAATAGTTATTTATTGTTTCATTAGAACTTCATGTACATTGTGTTGACCTAATTTTCTCGAATAATTTATATTTGTGAAAAGCACATGTGATGCATTCTAGAAAAGAAAACCATCACAATTTGACAATTGTTTCTTCATGTATGACTTGTACTTCATACTAACCTTACACATTACATTTTCGAGTCAAGCTTTCAACGCTTTCTTGGAAGTATAATTAGAATTTCGAAATGCTTCAATTAATATAAAAAATTGACCAGCTTGAAATCTTAGTTTATGACGAGATCATGTGGTTGGTAAGTGGTTCTCATAGTCATGGGATTATATTTATAATCCATCAAACATTACAAAATTATGATTGAGTTTTATATAACTTCTAATAAGGTTTAAATATACCATCCATGACCTTGAGATTTTGGAAAGTTAAACAATTAAATACATTCACAAATAATGGGTTTGTTTTGCTATAAAATATTGTTAATTTGTTGTCAATAATGTGAAGGTATATCTTACATGCTTGTTTGTCTAAATAAATAAATAGGTTTCACTTCCTTTGTATTGATTATCTTGTCCTAAAAATTAAACAAGACACTACATGCTATACCACAAGGTTGAAAGCAATGCCTTTATACATTATGAGTTCATTGCCTTCATATGTGATACTAAGATGTCACCACCAATTAGATTTACAATACAATGTTGCTTATACATGCATTCTTCAACCTTATGTAAATTCCCAATGATGTGCCAATGACAATGGTTGTAAACTATAAACTACAATGCATAACTATTAAAACAATAAGAGAAATAACTCACACATAACATTCAAGTCAAATTCAAACCAATTACAATGTGTCTTTCTACCTCAAGTCTTGGTTGGAAAAGAGAACACATCGGAGTGTTCTCAAAAGTCCTATCTTGAACCTAATGGTCAAACATTGTGGTGGTGATGCTGCTTATGATAATTATAACATGTGCACAATCCCTCAACATGAACTTCATAGCCTTAGGAGTATTGCCAGTATTGGAAGCTAGAAGGACCATCAAAGATGCATAAATGATTGTCTCAAAATAGTTGCCTATCATCCCAATCGGCAACGTTTTGGTTTGGTTTGGAAGTCTCAAACCCGGCTCAAACTGAACAATTAAGAAAAAGTTGAAACTAAACCGAACTAGACCGAATCACGAAATCGTCTAAACCAAAACCGTACAAACCAAACCTTTTACACAAAATTCAAGCCTAAACGAAACAGTTCTAGAAGTTTTTGGTTTTGGTTTTGGTTTTTGTATGAAACACATTATCAAAAAAATTTCTTGATGCATTATAACATATAGCAATAAATAAAAGGTTCCATATCAAAGAATTGGAGGCCTAAAATAAAGCTCACCATTTTTTCACAAAAATTACAAAATGTTGTTATGAGCAAAAAGGCATCTCATGGTGGAAATCTTACCATAATAGGAGCCAAGATCATATAAGTTAAACTGATGTACACATGAATTTTGCTTTTTTATAATCTCCATTATAGGAGTTCAATGTACCATGAGCTCTACCTTGCATGTAACTGAAAGATTTACATATGGGATCATACATCCAAAATAAAAATGAGGCTTGTATAATTTGAATATAGTTTCGAATATTACAAGATCATTGGATCGTTACCTATAGTATTGACATGCTAAGATATATGTTGTGTCACAAGAACAATAAAAAAGATGGGGTTCTCAATTTCGTAGGCTTTGCTTGCAATGTTGGATTGGCACAAATAGCTTGATATGTGCAGTCATGAATGTCCTCATGATCACTCTTTGTCAATATTTAAACTAGCTCTTTGAAGGCCTTGGCCTTAGCGAAGTCTTCTATGTTAGATTCTGTAAAAATGACCAAATCAATCAACAAAAGTGATAACCATAATGAATCTCAAAGACAACATTTACATTGTCATGAATTTATAAATTAGAATAAGTTGAAAAAACAAAATGAGTCTCACCTTGTACAACTTGATGTGATTCATATTTAGCAAAGTTTGCAATTCCACTAGCAACCCGAGCTTGTACATTCGAGCTTTATATAACCTTGCCAAATCTCCTAGTTTTGGCAAGCATGAGTGTACTCTTTAGTAGTTATGATGTACAATGAAAATTTACCTGTTTTTTGAATGATTAGGAATGACATTAGCCAATGTTTGTAATATTAAATGATTCACTTGACATGTAGTGGATCTCATTCTAGGTATCGTTCACAATAGTTTGTGAGGGTCAAATATCACACATAGATAATCATGACATGTTTCCCTCTTGCTACATATATATAGTAAATACTGTAGTCCTAGCTATATGCATTATGCCAATGGTAACTTCATACATATTATCTTTCTCATAAGATACCTTAAAACGTGACACGTACATATCCCCCAAAGGTCCGTAACAAATAAGGTAAGGGGAACACTTGCTTGAGAAACGACTAGAGGTCAACCAGAGATGCAAGGCAACGAAGGATGCTTCATTAGGTCTAAAAGTAGGTGTCCCTTTTCGAGGGGGGCTGAAAAGATAAAGATAAACAGAGAGAAGGTATGGGCGTGTCTTCAGGGTAGGGTTTCCCAACTCCTAGCTATTAGAGGCTTGCATAGCGGTCAAGTTTTGCTGAGTGGTGTGTGCATGTGTGTAGGTCAACATGGGAATTTTGGTATATACATGTGTACATATGAGGAGGGGGGGCGGAAGAAAGCCTTCCTTCCCATTTTTATTTGGTTTTTTTTGGGATGGATGGATGGACGTAGGGCTTTTCTTTACACAAAAGCAAGCAAACAACAACAACAGCAGTTTTTGAAAAAAGCTTCTTCCCCTTTTTATCTCTCGCTTCCTGTTTGGCCTCTGTCTGTGTGGATCTGGGCTTAGTTAGGCTTAGGCGGTAGAGAGAGAGAGTGTGAGTGTGAGCGTGTGTGTGTGAGAGAGAGAGAGAGAGAAGGGGTTGGGGGGCAAAAGGAAGCTTCTTACACTTGCTGTTCTTTACAGACGAAGAAGAAGAAGAAGAAGAAGAAGAAGAAGGAGAAAGAAAGGATTGGGTTATGGAAGTAAGCGATGGAGAGAGAAGTAGCAGAAGACCTGCTACAGTGTCGCCAATGTCGGTGCAAAATCTGGATTTTCCGTAGCCTTTGGGCAGGAGGACGAAAACGAAGGAGAAGCATAGCAGAGACACAGACCTTCGAAGAAGAGGAAGAAGAAGACTATACAAATATAGAAGAAGCTACTCTATATTTGTCTCGGTATCTACGTGTTTGCTAGTAAGTGAGTATTTTCTGTTTCTATGCTGAGGAAGCTCGAAAAAGCACCTTTCTTCAAATAACTATAGTCTATCAACCCGACTTTGATTCCATTCCAGATGTGAAGGAAAATAAGGCTACTTGAAAGCACTACAAAAGGCAGATGTGCATAGATCCATTAAAAATCTAAATGTTATTTCATATGCTTCAAAATCTAGGTGGTTTCTATGTGGAAAATTAACCACACAATGTCCAACGCTGTGTTAGGAGTGGTTGATTCATCTATAACCTGATCATTGGTATCAGAATGATTCAAATTCTTTTGATTTTCGTAATAAATGAAGCAATGAATGGGAAGCGCAATTGGTCTAACCAGTAACCAAGGGAATGATATGTGCTCCAAACACAGCAATCAAAGGGAAGATCCATAGTCTATAATAAGTATTAGAAGGCATGTTCTCTAATTTCAAACAAAGGAATCAACAGTGATATCAGCGTTTAACAACTAATCAAAGGAATGATATTTGCTTCTAGCAAAATAATCAAACAAAAGAGGATACGTAGTCTATAGCGAGTAATCAAAGTGAAGGGAATCATTAGCCTTGCTATTCCTACAATGACTTTAAGCATGTAGAGAGGCATGTCATTATTGACACAGCTAACTATTTTACAAAGGGTTGTTTTCATTATCAACTCCAAAAGAATATGTCTAATCAAAGAAAAACAATCTTACTTGGAAGCGTTAAGCAACATATGATGTCTAACTTCTGCACTAACACTCTTATTTAAAGCGCTATTCTTTTAGGAGCTCCTTTTGAGATGGGTCCATTTGGGAAGTTCACGAATAAGCTCAAAAGTCAGCAGAAAGAGGCATCAAAGAATGTGAGTGAAGACACAGACTTTACTCCTAAGTCACCGAGAGAGAATGCTTGTGTTCTAACTGATACCAGCCAAGCAGCTAGAAAGGCAGGAACAGATTTTAGTAATAGGCATCACGTCGAAGGTGTTCATGATAATGCTAGACAGCCTACAGGAGTATTTGAATCTGGTCAAGCTGACAGAAGGACTGACCTCAGCTTGCCTGTGAGGGTCACAAAAAAGCTACATGCTAATAGCATTGCCATAAAGAATGAGATGTCTTCAATGAATCTTGATCAAAGAGAGCTTGAAGATGTCAAAGGAAAAGGAAATAGCAAAGAAAGAAAATGTAAACCAAATTCTGAACAAAGAGAATATGAAGTAAACATTAGGTGCAAAGAAAGCAGAAGTAATCTTAATGTTGAGAATCTGAACGAGACATTCTCGAGTCAAGGTAAAGGCAGTGTCACCGAAGATGATGGTAAAGAAGCCAAAAATCCATCACTGGAGGGTAAGAATGAGGCTGTGGCTCTTGAGAGTTCTGACCTTGATAGTTCATCATTGTCACTCTCTCTTGGCCTTAATAGAATAAGGACTCGGTCTGGGCCCTTACACAGTGAAGAGGAACACAAAGTCACAGTGTCAGAGCGTAAAACTACGAAAAGTGACAAGTCAATACCCACTTTACATCGAAGATCTCATCATGAAAATGTAATGCGAAAACAGAGAGATGATTCAGGCAGACTTGAGCTTGGGCATGTGTCAAGTAGTAATAAGGAGGGGGAATCTTACAAAACACATGCTGCAATTGCGAATATATCTACCATATGCTCAGATGGGAAAATGAGGCGGAAGATAAAAGCTGAGTCGCACAGGCTTCAAAGGTTCCATTCTGGAAGAAGCCCCCCTGATCAGAACACCTCAAAAAATGAGATCTTTGCAACAACTGGCTTTTCTATGTCCGAAGCAAATGAAAAGGCATCACCACAAGCTTTGTCTGCACAATGCATACAGAAAGTCCCTCCCAAATCAGGTGATTTTCTATAATCTTCTTAGTATTAAACATGATACCCACATCTACAGTTTGTATCACAACCAATGAGTACATGTGCATTCTTGAAGAACGTGACTTGGAAATTGAAAATAAATTGAATGCGTGAAGTTAGATTGGAAATGTCTTTTGTTCTCTTACTGTTAATATGAGAGCTACTTCTAAAGCTATGAAATATTAGTATGAGGCTAATGCATTTGACATTATTGATTTGTATCAATTGAGAGGTGTACACATTTGAGCTGAGCTGGTGTTTTGTGTCAAGCATGTTACTCATCTGCATATATTTTCTTTAACGTCTTGGAGGAAGATTTTATAATGAGACAATGCCATGTCCCATAATTAACAACGGGGTTGCCTATTAAGTGATTGTTAGCTATGAAATAGTTAGGTGAGAGATGTTGAGAATAGTACCTAATTGAAACTTGATTGTTGGGCACATCCACCCAAATAACACAGTTCGCTATATGTTTTGTACTGAATCCCAACCATAAAGTTTTTTTTAAAAAATTTGTCAAAGACACAGAAGTTCATACTTCAAAGAACTCTTATATGCCCAAAGAGATAAAAAAATGTGATAGCACTAATAAGAGCTTGTAGGTTCTGTTTAAAAGCTAAAGATTCCAGGCGTTGGATAATCTTTAAATGGTCTAATTTCTCAGTTTGTGCGAGGATTGAAAATGATTATACATATATAAGAAATTTATTGCGAATCATGTTACAGTCACCATTCAGTGATTTCATGGTTGTGCCTCTGATTGTATATGGGATACAAATGACCAGATTATTAATTTAGATTTCAAGCTAGTGGGTATGGCCAACTTTCCAACGCCTAGCAATTAACAAATTTCAAGCTTATATTAAAACCTTGTGTTCTTACAGAGTTTATTTTGGAGAAGCAAGTTGCTTCATCTCTTCTTTCATGCCTTAACAATGGGTTTGATGAAGCATTTGATACAGAGGTAATCCTATCCAGTTACATCGGTTTCCAAATCAGCGTGTTGTCTGTTAAGTGGCTACTACATTTATTCCAGCATGCATAATCCCCCAGCTCTTGCCTGACAGGTTAATGGAAAGCAACTAGATGTTATAAAAGAAGCAGATTCTCCCACATTCCATCACCCAATACCCCAAGTGGCACACAAACGTGTCTTTAAAAAGTGGCCTAAGGACTTTAAAAGCTTTTCACATGAATTGGGACCTAGGGGTGGACGAACGCATGATGTTCAGCGGCCACATAGTGACAATGATTTGGAGGTAAGAATCTATAAACCAGTGATCAAACTGTCTTTTCTGAACAATTTTCGCATAGCCCGTCATTTCTTGAGAGTAGTGTTTTATTGAAAATGTTGGACCTGCAGGAGCTTTTGGCTGCTTTACGGGCACGATTTAACACGGCCAAGGAGGAAGTAGATTCAGAACTGAAGTATTTTGCGTCAGACCTTATTGAAATTCTTGACCGGAACACTGACTCATTCCCAGAATGGAAGGAGAATGTTGAGGACCTTCTACTATTAGCGCAGAGATGTGCAAAGCTTTCACCTGTCGACTTCAGGCGTGAGTGCGAGAAGATTGTTCATGAGCTTGACGAACGGCGACAGGAGTTGCCCATGGGCTTGCTGAAACAACTTCATACTAGAATGCTTTTCATACTTACAAGATGCACCAGGTTGCTTCAATTTCAAAAGGAGACAATTCCTGAAGAAGAGGGGCTGCACAAAGTTCACCAATTCTTGAAGGGGGTCCCATCAGTTGCGCTATCATCTGGTTCAGCTAAAAGAGGGAAGAGTACAGCTACCTCCAAAAATCTTCTTTCTGAGGTGCTAGAGCAGTCTGCCAGAAATGATGCAGGTGTGCCAAAGGTCAAGCCCACAAGAAAACATAGGCTGGCTGGAGAAAAGGCAAGACTCAAGGATGAACAACCTTCCTCACCAAACATACTGAATCTCAGGAAGTCAGTCACTGCTATCAATGAGATATTTGATCTGATTGATAGTACAAATAGTTCAGCTACAAAAGTGCATGACGAGTGCATAGTAAACCAGGTGGAGAGCACATGGGATCAAACAGGTGGGAAACTTGGGGATGCAGATTTGCAGTTGAGGCAGTCAGAAAAAGCACCTTCATCACCTCTGACCGATCTAGATAAAGACGAGCCTGAGTTAGTTCTCTGTAGAATCTGTGAAGAACAAGTTCTCACTTCACAGCTTCAACCTCATTCACTGCCATGTTCTTTGGCTGATGCTTATGATGCGCAAGGTAATAATATAGATGAAAGGCTTAGGATGTTGGCAGATGGATTGGAGAAAATAGCTGACAGCATTGTAAAGAATAATCATATGGTAGTTGATGAGAGTCCAGATGTATCTAGATTATTTAAGTCAAATTCACATGAAGGATCTGACAATGCTTCTCCTCAGTTTAGTGACCTTAAAGTTGCTGATATCAGATTGGATGACACATGTATCAGTGAATCTGGAAGTGTTGAGGATCTACGGGGTCTTAGTTTGATAAATTTCAAGAGACTGCTTGGAAGAACGGAGCAGGGTTTTGCATCCTCTTCAGCAGGGAGTGGAACTCCTCGATCAACTCTTACAACACCAAGAACCAGCCAGCTTGATTTACTATGGGCAGAACGAAACAGCTTTGTAGAACAAGAAGACATCTCACAGGTGACAATCTCATGGAATATTGAATAAATTCATCCTCATAAAAGTCACATGCTGTCTATTTATTACGGGTGAAGTTGTCTCTAGTTGATCAGTTGATAAAATTTTGTTCAGTGGATTTCTTGATCCTGGTTTATCAAGGGAAGCAGAGAAAAGAAGCCAGGGTTTCTTTTCTTCCTGGGGCATTCTTGTATCTTCTTTGATGGGTCTTGTGGAGCACTGCTTGGTGGTGCACTCCCCCACAGTGATTCATTTGCATGTTCTTCGCAGGATTGAGCGATTGACCATAGCTGTAGGACTTGTATATACTTTATATGTGCAACCGTCATTAGACACTTGGCAACTCTGATGTTTTTTTGTACAGCTAATACAAAGTCCCGCCATTCCTAATTGTGCCATATATTTAAGTTCTGGAACATGAATTCTTTACTTTTGTCAAAGGACAACTTGTATATGCTTGGCATCTGGTATCTTACAAACCATGGGATTCATCTTCATTTATTCATTTCCTTCATGAGAATGATGTGTTAGTGCATTGCATATGGTAGAAATTCTGGTAAAATTTTCTCCCGCTGAAACAAGTTGTGTTGGAACTAACAGAATGCCTTTCATGTCAACAGATTTATGAACTTGCATCTATTGCAAGAGAGATTGCTAGCAAAAATCCCATGGAAGAAGGTGTGTTATTGTCATTGGTATCTTGTTCGGAGGAGCTGCATGAGCTTTTATCTCGAAATAAAATTCCTGCCTTTACGCTTAACACATTCGGAAGAAGGATAGAAAAACTTCTCAAGTATGTTCATTTGTGCTAAATTTCTGTGTTATATGTCTCCTGTTCATTCCTAATGCTGTTTAGAGGCATTGTTCCATTTTAATATTTTATCCCCAGATGCTTTCCATCTGTGTACTTCTTGGAGATATATTTGATAACCTTTTTCTTGATAAGACTGCATCATGAATGAAAATAATTATTTATGACCTTTATATTGTTCCGTAATATGAATGGAAGTATGCAATGTATTTTTGTGATGTGCATACATGTTTGATGAAAAGCCATTGGAGGATGTGCAAACCTATAATGATGGAACAATTTGAGTTAATTCGCGGAGTTGTCATCAGAGATCCCTATGAAATTAGCCCTTAAAGCATAGGTATCTCTGATGACCACTTAAGCTTGCCTTTGCAACTGTTTACCTTGTGAATTATATATTCAACATGGTTCTGATATGTGAGTCATGATCTTTTTCTTGGAAAATAAATTTACAAAAAACGAAATAATACTTCTGGGATGTTTTGTGTGTCATTGGAATTTCTGCTGCTGTTCTGGATGCTGATGTAAAACTGAAGTAATACGTCTGGGCTGTTCTGTGTGTCTTTGGTGTTTGTGTAGCTGTTGTCAATGCCTCGGCTTGATATAAATAGCATGTTTCACTTTCACATTTCATTTAGCAATCATATTTACTGGCTGGCTGTGGTGGGTAGGGAGAAGACATTCCTTTTTGGTGGGGCAGTAGATGCTCGAAGAACAGACTCATTTAGTGGCTCTTTTGATGATGATGGCATGTCAACTGATGATGGAGTGCAAAGTTTGAGGTCTACTCCAACTCATCCTTCTTGTAGTGATCGGATCACCATTGAGGATTTTTATATTTTAAAACCAATCAGTCGAGGTGCTTTTGGTCGAGTATTCCTTGCAAAAAAGAGGTCAACTGGAGATCTATTTGCTATCAAAGTAAGTTAATTTGATGTGACTAAAATACACAGTCAAAGTCTTTCATTATTTGTATAAAATATGATAATATGACAAAAACATACATGAGTTATAAACGACCTTTTGTTTTCAACTGCGGCAGGTTCTGAGAAAGATTGACATGATTCGGAAGAATGCAGTGGAGAACATCCTAGCCGAAAGAGACATTCTAATTACAGTGTGTAATCCTTTTGTGGTGCGTTGAAGCATATGGTTTCACTTAAGTAGCACATGTTTAATTCCTTCACTGAGTGCATATGAGCGGTAAATAGGCAGTATCATTTGTGGATTGTTTGTAGACAAAGCTCATAAGGTTAGGAGCAGCTGGACGTGAAACTAAAAGTTAATATATAATGAATCTTCTTGTATTTATTTCTCCCATGCTCTCATAATCTACCTGAGAAAGGTTTTACAATGGCTGAACATAAGGGATTTATGGTCATTCTTCTACATTCACCAATTTTAGTGTTCCGAGCTACCAGAAAGATTTAGTCAAAGTAGAATTAAAATAAATAAATTAGATTCTTTGATTTCTATAGTGATGCAAGAAGAATCTTGATATTTACTTCACGGCGTTGAACAAAGTACAATAATGTAGGAACCCTGTTCAAAGGTCTGGGAGAGGTAGACTATGAATGGGATCAACCCATGAACATTGAGATAGTATTTACCAAGATAAGCATCTATATATGCATATATAAATGCTTATCTTAGTAGATACTTTCTTTTAGTGTTCATGGGCTGATCCCATGAGATGTTATAATACCAATGTTATACTTTATAACATAGATAACCAGTAGTGATCCAGTATGTTATAGAATTCCGAAGCCCTTAAATTGATTTCCTATCGTTGTGACAACAATCCGTGATTATTTAAAAACTGGCATAGCACAATAGATGCTGATTAATTTCTCCAGTTTCAAACCTAATTCTGTATGAAACTAAATATTTATTTTCTGGATCTATTTTTATTTTGAGAACTGTTTTTATTATTTAAAGTAATAACATCTCAGAGAGGAGAATATCTACTTTCTAACTTTTCTAGCATCCTGCAAGTCATATTTTCCACCATTCTAAGAATTTCTATGGCTTTATTGATGCAGGTTAGGTTTTTCTATTCATTCACTTGTAGAGACAATCTTTATCTTGTCATGGAATATCTGAATGGAGGTGATCTATACTCGTTGCTGAGACATTTGGGCTGTCTGGACGAGGACGTAGCTCGAGTGTACATAGCAGAATTAGTAAGGGTCTAATCTTTTTTGATCCTGCAATGATCTTTTAGCTATGAATGTATAATGTTGCTTCTCTGAGAATTCCATCAGCGTAGTGTTATTCTACTTCCTCTTGATAAAGTAGATATCTTTGCCAGGTTTTAGCCCTCGAGTATCTGCATTCTTTGGGTGTTGTACATCGGGACCTAAAACCAGATAACATCCTTATTGCTCATGATGGCCATATAAAGGTAAAATTTGTGAGTTTCAATTTCTCTCCCCTTTCTATCTTTCAAAAACAGAGTAATACTCTTTTTTTAACAATAACTATGATCGGTTCAAAAGCTCAAATCAAAAGATGTTTAATCAGCCCGATACATGTAAATGATAATCCTTCAATATTAATATGTGTTTAATGCAACGGAAGATAATCCGTTTAAAATTATATGTGTCTAATGCAACAGCCGTTAATTTGTGTAATCTTAATACATGTCTAATATAAATGATAGTTCTTCTGATGTGAACATGTATGCCCATCTTGGATTTATTTCCTTATTTGATTTTGTTTAGCTGTGTACTTTGTTACTGTAATCCATTTATGAACTGTGCATCTGTATGCTATGTCTGTTGCCTGATGGATTTACCAAGACAATCTGAGGACGTGAGCATTTGTAAGAGAGTTGAAGTTCAATTAAACAAGCAGAGGACACTTGTCTAGATTGTTATGCTGGGTTTTGAAGATATTAAGGGTTTTCAAATATAGCTGTAAAAGTAGTCTCTACCAGGTCAACGTGACGCAATCTCGGAGGACATGAAGACATGCAT
>NW_028230824.1:0-29454 GCF_043228905.1 Azolla caroliniana | reverse complement strand
ATGTAGTGACTTGGGCAGTGTTGCATTTGAAGGCGGCCTCATGTCTATACAACAACTTCGGTGAAGAAATAGAAGCAGACGTCCTATGGAAGAAGATCGGCGTCATGTTCGAAAACAAGAATGCCGTGAACCGAGTTTCAGTATTTCGAAAAATCGTGAAGCTCTGGTACCAGGATGGCTCTAGTATGGCGGAGCACATCAATGCCTTCCAAGGCTTGACGAACCAAACCACCTCTCTAGAAGTACCTCTAGCCGATGAGGTATTAGCATTACTATTGTTGGGATCCCTTCCGAACAGCTGGGGGACACTCGTTGTCACTTTGGGCAACGTCGGGCCAGAAGGGAAGCATTTATCCCTAGAGTAGGTGAAGTCGAGCTTGCTGAATGAAGAAGCTCGCCGGAAGGACCGAGAGTCCAATACCGATCAGAAGGCCTTAGTCACAGAAGGTGACACGATTCGGGGAAGAGGCCGAAATAGAAGTCCCCAAAACCGAGATAAGTTAGGGACCAGGTCGAAATCGAGGGGCAAATCCACGTGCTTCTATTGTGGGAAGCCGGGGCACTTCCAGAAAAACTGCCAACACTTTCCGAAGGAGAAAGGGGGAGCTGATGGTGTAGAGCCGAAGAAAATCCGAGACAGAAAGAACACCTCCGCAATCGTTGCGATTGAGGAGTTGTTGCTCATCAGTGAGCAAAACGAAGTGAATCTCGTCGGCGAAGGATCGACATGGGTGGTCTATTCGGGTACATCATTCCACCTAACCCTTGACTGAAAGTGCTTCTCATCCTATAGAGCCGAAGATCTTGGATCTATAAAGATGGGAAATGAAGGACCCTACCAAATCGTCAGCATTGGAGATGTGTGTTTGGAAACCTCAACCGGGTGCAAACTCGTGTTGAAAGATGTACGACACGTTCCGGAGGTTCAATTGAACCTAATACAAGCCAGTCGGCGATATGATGAACGCTACATAGGTAGCATTCGGAATAGTATCATGAAGTTTTGCCGAGTGTTACCGATATGGAACATTGTCTATCTTCAGTCCTTCGAGATAGAGCTCAAGGGGATTGCGTGGCAAGGTATGACGCCACACGAGATGTGAGCCGTAATCCGTTAGTTATGTAATAATGCGTATCTATGGGTGAAGGTTCACGACTACGACCAAGAACCTAAGTGCGCTACTACGCTGACTCTTACCCTATGCTTACAGAGACAACCTTACGAATAGCACAGAGATTACACAAGACAGCACGGGTTGCACAGACACAGAGAATCAGAGAAGATAAGATTCTATTAGAAAAAACCTCACGCTGTCGTGAAGATTTTCGGCAACGGTGTGAAATTTGTGTCTAACGAATGAAATTGAGAAGTTGCAATATGCACGTGTGAAAGGGGTGAAGGCCACACGCATATGGTAGCATGTTGTAAATAGGACTAAAATATACTTAACTCCAACGAAAGCTTTTGTGCCAGCTATCTCAAAGGTGAATAAATATTCTCTATCAGAATGCTCAAAAGATATTTCTCTTTGTATCTTGCTTCGTCTGTGTGCCTTGTTAGGATTTCTGATATGACTGATTTTGGGTTTGGACAAAAGGTCTTTCATCATGGGACAAATATCTAATGCTTTTCAGATTGAATATTTCTGGTTATTTTGGAGGGAGTTGTGATTTAGTCTATGCCAGTTGATTATAGCTTATGTCGTGGGTAGTGTCTAAACTTTACTTTTCAAAAGTCAGGAATACATGGAGTTGTGTGGAGTTTGCTTGCATGAATATTGGAATGGATGGTAGTACTGAATATGCATAAAATTAAATCGCTTTTGTGCAAAGACCATATAGAAAAGGGGCCAAATGGAAGATTTGTACTTCTCCTACATAAAAGTGGTTTTACTTAAGTAACACCCCTACGTATTTTTACTGGAATGAATGGGATCTGGATGTTTTTAGTGAAAGTAAACTGTCTATAGATTCGAATTGTTTTAATAAAATAAAAGGAAAAGAAAACGAGAGAGAAAGAGAACACATATGTATTTTTAGCTTGTGCACTTTTACTAGAATAAATGAGATTTGAAGTATTTTTATCGAAAGAAAATAGCTTTCTCTTTCTCATTAAGAAGATGTAGAAATGGATTTTAGGTAAAATGTTGACATATGTTTTGTCAAGCATAAACTATCATGTGCTTAAAAGACATCAGGTCTTAATACCATTAGGCCAAGTATATGTACATGCTACTATATTTTGTGTATCAAGTATAATGTTATGCCACATTATACTAAAATTTTCCCTAAAATTAACTTAAATATTGATGGTAGAAACTACTAATCAGGACCCACCCACCATCGGCCTCATTCCTCATGGTAATTGGTCTGAAATGCTTGTGATAGATCTCAATATCTAATATATCATACACTTTTAATTGCCTTTAAATGTGGAGCTGTTTTTTGTTCGATTGCAAGTTTGCAAATTGCAAAGCCAGTTATCACAGTAAAATGTTGGTTTTCAGGGAAACTTACTTGCACGAAAAATTCTGGTATAGCTGATTTATGTATGAGTATGTCCTGTTGAAGTGCTGTTTCATTATCATTATGAATTACAGGTTTACACATCTCTACATAGGCTGCAACCCAATCGTGTATGTTAAACGAGTACTGTAATGACGCTTCCTAAAGTCTTCCCGACATTGTAACTTTTTCCTGGTTTTGGGCTATTTTTGCGCATCCCAAGAGTGCTTCTTCTAGAGGTTTGATCCCTTTATTTTGCATATACAAAAAAGAATTTTGACTGATTTTAAAATGTGTTTAATCAATATTGTTAAGAAGAGCTAATGTAATTCCAGGGTAGGAAATAATAGAATAGGTACATGCATCTGCTGTAAACCTTCAAATACTTTGATTAGACTTGTTTGCACACAAATCTCATTTTTATCCAGAATACACCAAGCTTTGGTTTCTTTGTAAAACATTCTTTTCAGTCTAACGGTGTGTTTGGAGCTTTCAAGGTCATTGCTTCTTGTCAAACATAGGAAAGATTATTGTACTGAAATCTGAAATTTTCATGAATATGTGAATGTCAATGTTTTTGATGGAAAAGACGATCACATATGAATGGTGGCTTGGGCATCAATAGAGGAGAGAAGAAGATTCTCTCCAAAGAGGTGTCTAGTGCTTCTGAGGAGGAAAATGAGGATGTGATCAAGGGAGAAGCGGAAAGGCTAAGTGAAGCAAATCCCAGCCTAGACAATGCTTCACAAAGTTGAAGATCTTGGGATCAGAAGTACCAAGTATGGTTGGGGAAATGGGGGAAACAGAAACGAAAGGAATAAGTATCTAAGTTTGTAGAACTGGTAAATAAAGTAAAAATGGAAAAGGTGATGTTTGTTAACAGATTTATACCCATATAAAAATGTGTTCAATGAATTACCTAATACATGTAAAGTGCATTAAGGAAATGCCAGTCTACACAACTGTTTACTAAGGTGAAGGTCTTGGGATCAGAGTTGCTGAGTATGACAGGAAATGGGGGAAATATAAGTGGAAGAAATGAGTATTGAAGTCTGGAAACTGATAATGAAATGAAAACAGAAACAGGAGGTGTTTTCTTTTTCTGATTTATACCCATATATGAATGTGTTCAATGAATTAACTCATACATGTAAAGCACATTAAATATTTATAGAATCAAAGTAATAGCTAGAAGGTAGAAGTAAATAAAGTTTTTGAGAGCAGTCTGAGAGCACGAAAACAAGCTGATGTTTCTCAAGGAAGAGTTACCTGAGAAACGGGTTGACTTGTGTTTTGCAAAAGAAGCAATCATGGAAACACAGGAACAACAGATGTAAGATGGGCTAGACTAAGTTAATTGCACATTTTGTTTGAAGTTTAGCAAATGTATGATGTGACAGTGTGGCCACCTGCATGAAGCTATCTCTGCTAAGAAATGGAATGGATGCGGGATTGCCAGGGGAACTCTGGTGTATGCAATGGCTAGTCTTGCAGTGGCACCTGGAATGGAGCTAACAGAGGCTGCAGCTGACCAAAATCACACGTGAGAGGAGATGTCTGAAGACATGATGGATAGCTTGGTAAAGTGACCACAATATTTATTACACTTAGAGATATTGAGATATAGCAAAGCTCCTGCAATCTGAAGCTGACGGGAATGCGGCATGAGAGTAAGCACTTTTAGAGTATAGATGGATCAGAGAAAAACAATTGTGAAGATTACGAAGCCCAATATAACAATCAATAGAAACCAGGAAATGCCTCTGGATCATTGGCCAGTTGATACGTGGGTAGACCTCCAAATGGGTACACGTAGCATCTCCCCGAACATGAATTCCCCTGTAATAAGGAATTTGACTTCCATCATGTGATTATGCAACCTTTATTGGAGGGGTTAAGGAGACCTATAAAGGGAAAACCCCAAACCCTGAGTCACAGCGTATTGAGTGATGGCTACTGTAGGACTCTTGCCAAACCAGTCCACACTCTCGTGTAGCATGAAGAACCTTGTGGTAATGGCTAGCTTAGGCGTTTTGGCTTCCAAACCCTATTGGTTTTATGGCTCATTAAAGAGTTCCTGATTAGACCTCATCGTGTGAATGCGAATTTGGTGCATGTTACATTGTGTTTGCAAGTTCAGATTGTGGAACGTAACTAACACTAATGGTCTGGCATCCTTCAAAAAGATGTAGATAAACTTTAACTATGTATGTATCTTTAAGAGTTCCTTGCTGTGGTTTTTGCTCACAAATGTTTCATATGTAAACATACATTTGTAGGAGGGAACACCAATATTTCAAATATATTGTAGTCACAATCCCATTTCCATTTGTGAAGCAGTTATTTATTGTCTTACACATCATTGTTAGTAGGAATAGTGATTTGTAATGGAATGGGATATTTGACATGGTATTTCCTCTTTCCTCTGTTAACCTAATCTTAGGAATGCTGAAGTGGGTAGATACAGGGTACAATGTTTCAAATATGTATTAGTCATAATCCCATATCCATATGTGAAACATTTGTTTGTTTATCTTATACAGCATTTTGAGTTGGGATAGTGATTTGACTTCCTCTTCCCTCTCTTAATGCAATCTGTCATTTCCTACTTTATTCATCTCATTATTCTCATTCCATTTTCTAATTTCCTTATTTAAGGTAAAGTGCACTGCCCATAGATCATTTTACTGCTGTTTTGGTATTTTACTAACTTAACAATCTTGAAACAGGCAAGATTGTGTTGATTTGCCGAAGAGGAACGAAGAAAGATTCTTGGTAACTTATATTAGAAGAGAGGTTCAGACATGATTCAAATATATATACTCCTATTTTTGGTTCAAGGAATTGATTTGATTTTGAGTCGGTCATGATAACATACAATACCACAAATTTTGGGAAAAATGGGTCACAAGTCATATAATGTGTAATGCTTGTACATATAAAACAAAGGTTGTTTGTACTTTTGGAAATGGAAATTCATGTGTGCTGAATTGCTGAAGATGAGCAAAGAAAGATTCTTGGCAACATATATTAGAAGAGAGGTTCAGAGATGATACTCCTATTTTTTGCTCAAGGAATTGAATTGATTTTGAGTCGGTCTTGATAACATCAAATTCTGCAAATTTTGGAAATGAAGTCTTGTTGTGTGTGTGCTTGTTGTATGAGAACCAGATTTTTGTGTATGATTTATACTCAAGGATGATTCTGGAAGCTGCACCATTTTGAACTTCACTTTATGAAAACTTTTTTGTATCCTGCAGCTCTTAGAGAGACCAAATCCTGTTAAATGCTTAGCTAGATTTTGATCATATTTGTGAAAAAGAAGTTGTGAGTGTCCTATGACTTTGTTGTGTTTTCATGATAACAAGTCCATATTTGATTGTTGTGGGTTTCGTAAGTCTTTATGGCTTCTATAGTGAAATATATTGTGTGTCTATCTTTCTCTCCCCAAACAATTGGGGGGGAAACCCGTAACATCCTAACTTGTCATCATATTAGAAACAAGTGCTAGGCCCAAAGAGGTATTAGCCATGCAAAGAGTATACAAGTATATCATAGATTACCAAAACAAGCTTGGAATGTTGAATGCAAGGTACTAAAAACCAATCAACGCAAAATCCTCTCATTGATATTATGAAATGCTTTAAAAGATGGGGAGTAATATATATATTGGAGCTTTCGAGCAATGCAAGCATAGTATGAAGTTTGAACCATACGTGTATTTGCATTCGAGATTGTTTCAATCATTCGCGTATGGTAAACACCCACGAAGTATGGGAAATACCATACTTTTGTATTCATTATTAATTAATTAATTAATTATAAGGTAATTTTTTTAAGGCAAGAAAGCTAAGTTAAAAAGTGTAAAAAAAAACATAAGAATGTTTTGATAGCATACACATTCTTTTTGCATTCGTATGAAAAAGAATGTTTGCCAATGCATTCGATATATTACGTACTATACTATAAAGTATGAAGTAGTAAGATGCTAAAATGTCAAAATTAGAATATCACATTCCAAATGTTGACCTCCAATGTTAGCCTCGAACCAAGATAAAAATGCTAGAACATATCCGACCACCTCTTCCTACCCCCATGAGCATTGGTGCTTAAAGAGCCTTAACACTGCTCACTAGCTACTTGTTTAGGTAGGATCATGGCATCATCACCCTAATATGAACGTATTCAACGAACATAATGGAGGATGAATACCACTTCTTGCATGCTCAACATATGAGCTAAATTCACAAGAAGTATGATGACTTACTATATGGACACGACAATTTAGGTGTCATACCCAAATCCCCATCAAGAAGAGAGATCACATATGTGCGTACATTATTCTCACATAGAGAATTTTTACTACAGAGTAGTAACCCCATTGTAAGAGCGAAGAAAACTGGTAAATTTCCCACCTTCGGAGTAATATACAAGATTAAATGTTTATTTGGTCCCATAGGTCAAACTTGGTCTCCCTATAAAACGATAATGATTCTATTCTATTCTATTTGCAATGGCAAGTATACATTTGTAGTCTTAGAGTGAGTAAATCATTATAAGGCACTTATTGCTAGCATGTGGCCAACTATGTGAATATCAGGAGTTGGGTTGTTGAGGCTAAGAAGGTTGTATCCTTGCACGGAATCTGTCAATCACAAATTGACATATATTTTATAACTGTTCCAACCTCACAACGTTGATGTCGTTAAGTACTTGGTATAGTATGGGGTGAGGACGGATATAGAATGCACATCCTACACTTGCTTATACAAACACATCAAGTGTCCATTGAGTTTTTCAAAAGAGGTATGGAATGGGCCAAATTTTAACCTAGCCTAAGTCCATCTTTTCATGAAACGTCATACACTTTCAAATAGACAAGCATATATAATGTATATGGCTCTAACTTCTGTTCTCACCTAAATGGACCATCTTTACGAAGCGTATACACAAAGAATTGTCATTGGTCCCTTATCCACTTAGCACTACCTTGATGACTCGTAAGATAAATTGATATCGATAAGGATGTGGACGCCCTATTAATAAACTTGTTGCCTATTAAAGGCACCCCATTATGTTGTGATAACTTTGGAAGTGTCTAGTTTCATTTCTCTATATTTTTTCTTTAATGATTCAAGTATGTAAATGTTTTAAGTATTCTTCTAGATCTCAGCCATATGCAAAGTCCAATGACTCCCTTATGATGGGGCCCACATTTGAAGACGCAAACCGATAATTGTAAGGTTGTGTTGGCATACCATCCCGCCTCACCCCTCTCTACGGAACATTATCTTATCTTAAATGAGGTTTGAGGCTCCACACAACACATGTTTGCTATAGCATTGGACACCCATCTTAGTCGCATTGAACACCCATCTTGACTATCTTAATGCTACAATAGGTCTCCTCATATACAACATGTGACCTTGAACAAGTTAAGTTCTTGTAACTCAATATCCACATTTTAATGTCAACTACTCTAACTAATTTTCAAATAAATAATTAAGCACGTGTCCATAAGATATGGCTTGCTAAACTAATTTTCAAATAAATAAATAAGCACAAGCGTCCATAAGATACTACTTGCTATACATATAAATATGTAGAGGCATGGGGAGAGACATACATAGTGACAAGACACAACAATTAAGATCAAGATTTCATATAGAAGCAACTCTATAGAGGGAGAGATGGCCATGGTCCAAACATTGTCGTGCATGAAGGAAGTTCCTATCAACTTCATTGTCTCACCCGAGGATCGTCCTAGGCCACCACAACCCCTTCTTGAGAGGACCCTTCCTCTCATCGACCTAAGTGGCTTGCAATGCGACGCTCTTCCTTCCACCAAGGCCACCACATTGAGCGCCATCGCGAGTGCATGCGAGGAATGGGGCTTCTTCCAAGCGATCAACCATGGCATTCCGATCGACATCATCGAGGATGCTCGACGTAGTGCCAAAGATTTCTTCGAGCTCCCTAGTCCGGAAAAGCATGGCTATGTCGTCAATGCTGAGGACCAGAAGGACGGGGACATGGAGAAGTTGCAAGGGTACGGACGCACACTCTTCTTTCGAGGCACAGCTGACGACTGGATGGATTCCCTTTTCGGCTTCCTGGCTCCTCCTAGTCTCAAGAAGCTAGACTTGTGGCCTTCACAACCTCCACAACTAAGGTGCTCCCAAGTCATTGCCTAAACATGTTTTATGTTTTGTCATGGCCTAGTCTCATAGATCACGACGAGTCTCCCATGGATGTTAAAAAGATATCTATCTATCTAACTGGCATTTTGTTGTCCATTAGGACCTAATGTTACGTGCATTTCTAATGATGGCATTTTCGGTTCACCTTTATATTCCTCATAACACTTTCCCATCGAGGCATTTAGGTAGGTAGTGGGCCATGCATAGTTCTGTTACGGTAGAAACTTCATTTGTGCCATGAGATCAATCATTATGGATAATATTGCACATGTGGCCCCCAATACCAATTAGACCCAAACTTGTTTTCGGAAATACTTCTTATTGTAACTAAATTTTGTTCCTTGATTGTCAAAAATATTGAATGTCGCCTTCTTGTCCCAATGAACGTGCCAAAAAACATGTACTATAGACCTTATTTCCCAACATGGGACAATATTAATAGCCCATTTGAATGTCCATTTTCCCCAGGAGTGCAGTTGAGTCTTATGGCAATGAGGTAGAGGGCCTCATCAAGCGTCTCCTTGTGGCAATGTCTGAAAATCTAGGGTTCAAGGATAGTGATTACCTTGTGAACACATTCAAATGTAACAACTTGTTCTTCCGTGCAAACTACTATCCTCCATGTCCTCGACCTGACTTGGTCCTCGGGACACATGGTCATACCGACCATGGGTGTCTTACTATTCTACTACAAGATAAGGAGATGGATGGCCTCCAAGTGTTTAAGGATAATGCATGGTTCTCCATCAACCCAGTACCCAATGCAGTGGTCATCAATGTTGGGGATCAACTAAAAGTAAGACTTCTTTTACTACCTATAAAATATCAATGAAACTTTTATGGAAACATTCATCTAAATAAATGAGAGAAATTCTTTATGTTAGAAAGTTGCCCTTGGCATACAACGTACTCACCATACAAATGTTTATATAGGAGATAATGATTTCAATTTATTATTACGATTGTAGGCTTTGACGAATGGAAAATACAAAAGTGCGTTGCATCGTGGTGTCGTCGCCGAAGACAAAACTATAATGACCCTTGTGGCACACTTGGATCCCCCTAAGCTCGCCCATTAAATTTAACACTCAAACGTTACGATCTTACTATTGAAGTACTTCTTGTTTAGTAATGCACTTGCTATTGAAAATAATAGTCAGTCTTACGAGAATGACACAAAAATGTAAAATACATTTAATAAAATAAAATCATAATATATGGTTGAATAACTTTGATTTTGTGCCTTTTCAACATGTTATAAGAAATGAGGGGGAGTCAACAAAGTAAAGCCTTGTGGTATGAACAATTATATATAATGGTCCAAATCTAACAACAATATTTAGTGATCCTAGAATCGTGTTCCATTCCTTAAGCATTCATCGTCGCATTCCAAGTGTTTAAGGATAATGCACAGTTCTCCATCAACCCTCTAACTTTTATGGAAACATGTCAAACATAGTGTAAATGAGAGAAATTCTTTATGTTAGAAAATTGTCTTTGGCATACAACGTTTTCACCATCTAGATGTTTATATAGGTCCAGATAATTATTTCAATTCTCTATTATGAGTCTAGGCGTTGACAAATGGAAAATACAAAAGTGTGTTGCATCGTGGTGTCATCGTTCCAAAGACAAAACTATAATGACCCTTGTGGCACACTTGGATCCCCTTATTAAGCTCACCCCTTAAGTTTAACACTCAAACGTTATGATCTTACTATTGAAGTACTTATGTGTACTAAAGTACTTGCTATCAAAAATATTTAGTGATCCTTTCATCGTGTTCCATTACTTAAGCGTTCATCGTTGTGTGATGTGTTATTTTGGCAAACTATGACTCCAAATGTTCTTATCCAAATTTCGTCCTTGAGATATGGTTGGCAACTTGGCTTATAGTTCTCCTAAAACATTTATCTCGGGCCTATTGTGAACGTTAGAATTGATTTTGATTAGCTCAAAGTAAGATTTTTGAACACAAGTCACCATTTGTATAGTTTAATATGAAGTACCTAATGACAACGTATCTAATTTATAATACTAGAGTGCCACTTGACATACAAGGCGGTTACCACTTCAACATTATTTGTATAAATCTAATGTAACCACCATGTATTATTTTTAAGTGCGGAACTTATATTGATGCTTTCTTTTCTTGTTATTGTGGTGGTGTTGTGATTGAATATAAAACCATAACATCCCTTGTTGCACATTTGAATCCTCCTAACCTTAACCTGACCTTGGTATTTCATCATTTTATGGGCCTTGCCTTGGAAGCTACACATACATAAATCAATCTCTGATATTGTTTTGGTATATCTATGAATCACATGAAAGGATGGCTTGAGTCATATGTAAAAGTGTAAGATAAATAAGTGAGATCTCGTATGTAGGCTAGGATAATCTTGGCACGGCCTACTTGAGAAAGGGATCGTGTTCATGTATATTTTAACTAATGGAGTATATTCTCTTTTGGAAAAAAAATAAAAAATAAATAATAAATAAATAAACTTTTACAAACATTTAATGCCATATAAAACAACTTTAGCTATATATAAAGCTATAAAAAAGTACAAGTGCACACTATGTGCATGTGACACAATTACAATTTATGTAACCTGGGATTGGTCACAATATAATGTTAAGGGCTACTAGCTAGGACCAGTACTTTGGCCATAAATTCATTTTATTTTTTTGTTTTAACGACATATATCCATGGTTGAGCCTCAAGTAGTTGTCGTGCATCACTAACATAGAGATATAGAAAACATTCATGAATGTTATTCTACTCTAAACCTGTGAGAGCGCCTTATACATTCAGAGGGGTATTCACACAAGGAGTTGACCTTGCACCCCTACATCCATCTGTTTGCTCGGAAATTACTTCCATGAATTTCAAGCCTCAGTGAATATGAGTTTACACAGGCATAAATTATCTACAGGTCATGTAGTGTTTAACCATCCCCGGGATAATAAGCATTCGAGTGCAAGAGGTAACTAAACTATCCCCGAGAGATAATAAGTATGTGAGCACAAGGCGTAAATTACCCGGGTAATTACTGAATTTAGCCACATGGGTGGTTTTGGTAATCCATGTCACGTGTGGATATAATTGTGAGATCCATGTTAAGTCGTGAAGCAATAAATGCGAGAATGAATGAGATTTCACAACAAACCATCACACGCTAATAATTAATTAATAATCAACAAATATCAAATAAAATATTGAAAAACGATATATTAATAAACAATAACAATGAATTAATCATTGATAAATAAGAAATATAAAAGCAAGCAATGATCCACGAAACGAAATAGGTAATGATAAAAAATTTGGATGGATAACAATCAATCAATAATTGTGGATATAATTGTGAGATCCATGTTAAGTCGTGAAGCAGTAAATGCGAGAATGAATGAGATTTCACAACTAACTATCACACGCTAATAATTAATTAATAATCAACAAATATCAAATAAAATATTGAAAAACGATATATTAATAAACAATAACAATGAATTAATAATTGATAAATAAGAAATATAAAAGCAAGCAATGATCCACGAAACGAAATAGGTAATGATAAAAAATTTGGATGGATAACAATCAATTAATAATTGTGGATATAATTGTGAGATCCATGTTAAGTCGTGAAGCAGTAAATGCGAGAATGAATGAGATTTCACAACTAACCATCACACGCTAATAATTAATTAATAATCAACAAATATCAAATAAAATATTGAAAAACGATATATTAATAAACAATAACAATGAATTAATAATTGATAAATAAGAAATATAAAAGCAATCAATGATCCACGAAACGAAATAGGTAATGATAAAAAATTTGGATGGATAACAATCAATTAATAATTGTGGATATAATTGTGAGATCCATGTTAAGTCGTGAAGCAGTAAATGCGAGAATGAATGAGATTTCACAACAAACTATCACACGCTAATAATTAATTAATAATCAACAAATATCAAATAAAATATTGAATAACGATATATTAATAAACAATAACAATGAATTAATAATTGATAAATAAGAAATATAAAAGCAAGCAATGATCCACGAAACGAAATAGGTAATTATAAAAATTTTGGATGGATAACAATCAATTAATAATTGTGGATATAATTGTGAGATCCATGTTAAGTCGTGAAGCAGTAAATGCGAGAATGAATGAGATTTCACAACAAACTATCACACGCTAATAATTAATTAATAATCAACAAATATCAAATAAAATATTGAAAAACGATATATTAATAAACAATAACAATGAATTAATAATTGATAAATAAGAAATATAAAAGCAAGCAATGATCCACGAAACGAAATAGGTAATTATAAAAATTTTGGATGGATAACAATCAATTAATAATTGTGGATATAATTGTGAGATCCATGTTAAGTCGTGAAGCAGTAAATGCGAGAATGAATGAGATTTCACAACAAACTATCACACGCTAATAATTAATTAATAATCAACAAATATCAAATAAAATATTGAAAAACGATATATTAATAAACAATAACAATGAATTAATAATTGATAAATAAGAAATATAAAAGCAAGCAATGATCCACGAAACGAAATAGGTAATTATAAAAATTTTGGATGGATAACAATCAATTAATAATTGTGGATATAATTGTGAGATCCATGTTAAGTCGTGAAGCAGTAAATGCGAGAATGAATGAGATTTCACAACTAACTATCACACGCTAATAATTAATTAATAATCAACAAATATCAAATAAAATATTGAAAAACGATATATTAATAAACAATAACAATGAATTAATAATTGATAAATAAGAAATATAAAAGCAAGCAATGATCCACGAAACGAAATAGGTAATGATAAAAATTTGGATGGATAACAATCAATTAATAATTGTGGATATAATTGTGAGATCCATGTTAAGTCGTGAAGCAGTAAATGCGAGAATGAATGAGATTTCACAACTAATTATCACACGCTAACAATTAATTAATAATCAACAAATATCAAATAAAATATTGAAAAACGATATATTAATAAACAATAACAATGAATTAATAATTGATAAATAAGAAATATAAAAGCAAGCAATGATCCACGAAACAAAATAGGTAATGATAAAAAATTTGGATGGATAACAATCAATTAATATTGAATAAATTAGTGATTACATATCTTTGATCGTCTAATAAAACTCACAACTAATTAGTGTTACATAAAATATCAATTAAATTATAAATTGAATATATCTACGAATGATTGATGAAACATTAAATTGAACATCCTATCAATTAATCACTGTTTAAACATTGACAAACAATCAATCAAAACCAGATTGAATATTACTAAACGATATAGCTAACATAAAAAAAAAACACTAAAAAATGATCATTCAAACATTAACAAAGAAAGTCGAAATCAAACTAACAATATGGTCATTAAACAATTGCCCCACCTTCCTGGATTGATCATCAATTGCCCAAGAATAAAACACCTAAAGAGATAAAAGATCATAAGTGCATGACACCAAAATTACGAATCAAAATACCAATGATAAACAACGAACATTTACATTAAGAAAAGAATGGTTTGAGGGGTCTTAACCAGAGGCAACCACATCAAAGGTCAACATATGAACATAAAATAGCATCTGGTACCACAAAATTTACCCTCATGCTATATTTTAGATTTTGAGATCAACAGATCCAAAGGCAAGGGCATTACATTTCTATTTAATCAAAATTGGTATTAGGTAGTGGGTTACTGATTTTTGTAATCTTGCATCTATTGTATAAGATTGGTAGTAGGTACATGAGTGCATTCCGAGTGGTATGCGGCTAGATACCAGGCCTAAATAAACCATGGATTTTGAGCTAAGAAAGTCCGCACCATTGATTTTCAGGCCATAACGTTTACACTCATTCATTGTCGTCCTACACCCCAGTACCTTTTGCTAGCTATGTAACTCCCTTGAGTTCAAACCTTCATCCCATTTGAATATATATTTATGACTAATTTCAAAGATAAAGCAATTTTGTGCTATCTTCTCGGAGTTCTGTGCATATTTGTGGTTTTTTTATCTATTGTGTCTTTGTTCTTTGTTGCGTACTGTTAATCATAAGGGTGTAGGCATAAGTGTGGATACTAGTGCACTTTCCCAAGGAGCTTGGTTGTAGCCATTTCCCTTATACGCAGATAGGATACGAGGGAGTATCCCATTACGTTGTCGTGAAGATTTTCGGCTACGGTGTGAAACCGGGGTGGAAAGGGCAAGTCGGTGGTGTGCAACATGTGCACATGTATAGCAGGAAAACGGTGTATAGAATAAAGGGGGAGTATTTGTCCGACATTGTAACGTCTCTCCCTCCTTGGGCTATAAAAGGAAGGGAGGGGTCCCTTTTGAAAGGGTTGCCCATTTTGAGTCGTAAAGGTATACCATTTTGTAGAGGGTCTTTCTTTTGTTAAGAGTTCCTAGGGTTAGTAACTTCCTGTTTTCTTTTCTTCTTCTTCTCCTTCTTGGGAAGTCGGGTGCCGCAGCTATGGTGGCAAAGCTGTTCGGTTAACTTCTTTTCTTCTGAGCGTAGCCCGGCTTGAAGCCGGGGTTGTATCTTTCCCCTTTGTAATATACATACAATCATATCAGTTTGTTCATATTGGTGTATTCGGAGGTGCTGGGAGCTTAGCCCCTTTTGCTTTCTGTGTATACGAGTCGGTGTTGCGCGCATGCTCTTTCTCTCTCTGTCTCTCGTGCTCGGTTGCCTCCGGGTCGTGTCTGGAGTTGGTTTTCTCGGCATCCCTTTCTCCCTCGTCCGAGACCGCCGTGGTCCCGCCCCTTCTACACGCACGCGCGTAAGAACGCGACAACGTATTACGGTGCGACGGTACCATTCCTTGCAACATAGTCACCTTGAAGTCTACGTCGAAGGACTGACCGTAGACAGTGTTCTTAATTGGTAACACGTTTGGCACGCTTGGTGATCTGTGTCTTTTCATAGACGAACAACGACGAATGGATGTTTAGCCGTAGACGACCTAGAGAACTGACACGACAAGACCGACCAATCACAAGGTCCATCACACGCTAGGCAAGGAACCGTGCAAGGGAAAAACCTCGCCTCAATGATATTGGTTGGGACCACAAAGTCGACTTCCCACTCACCAAACATCGCGGCAACATGTAGGAAGTTCCGTCACCACACAACTACTGTGGTCTTCCCCTACCCGTTGTAGCATCTGGCATGGCCTTCTCGTATCCCCGTTTCAACGGCGAAACAGACGCCGCAACCCACATTTGCCTGTTCCTGAATGTTTGGAATGCGAATCACATGGTGTAGAGACTTCCAGAAGAGGTAGCGCACCAGTCCAAAATGACAGAGTTTGGATTAACTCTGGATGGTAGAGCTGTGTTTTGGCATTTGTAGATGGATCTACCAACAATTACAACCTACGACCAACTACGGTCGGCCTTTCTGCCTTTCTTTCATCGGAGGGTACCGCAACGCGAAATCCTCGGGCAGTTCTATACAATCAAACAGTTGCCAGCCGAGACTATCGCAGACTTTAGTTTACGCTTCCAAAATTTGCGGTGGAAATTAGAACGGGGCCCTATAAAGGACGAGGCTCGGGAGACATTTCTGGCAGCCTTACGGCGACCGATGTGGACGACGCTCAACAACAATAGCGTGAAAGGAGAAACAACTGATATGGTCATAGAACGAGCGTTACATCTCGAGTTGGACAAAGAAGAGGAAAGGTTTTCCATGTCCTCATTACGACAAGCGTTACCTCAAGATGAGGAACGACATTTTCGCCAGGCAATCCAGTGCATGATTTGCCTCAATTCTGGGCATTCCGTAGTGGAATGCAACATGCGAATCCACTGCCCAATTTGTCACTCGAAAGCACACACGGTCGAGCAGTGTGAGTACAATATGTTGAACAGACCCATGCTCACAGTACAAAGCGTAGAAACACAACGACCACCTCGCCGTAATGATCAAAGGCGCCAAGAAGAACGACCCCGGTATACAGATCGGAATTCACGCGATGACCGGCACTACCGGAATCGCTGGAATAACAACGATTCCGAGGATGAAGAGTCGGAGGACGAAGACTACCAGGTGTTGTTCGCTGGAATAGTAACCGATGGACAGAAGCGCATAAATATTATAATATAGTAAAAGCTTAAGAAACGCATGTAATGGTTCACGCGGGAAGCGTGAACGGCTAAAAGACCCTATTTATATAAAGGGCAGAAATCCTTTGTAAGAGGGAGCGTGTAATTTTGGTGCACAGAGCGCTTTCATAATAGAGTACTATCTTCTCAGAGTTCTGTGCATATCTGTGGTTTTCTTATCTACTGTGTCTTTGTTCTCTGTTGCGTATTGTTAATCGTAAGGGTGTAGGCGTAAGTGCGGATACTAATGCACTTCCCAAGGAGCTCGGTTGTTGCCTTCTCCCTTATACGCTAATAGGATACGTGGGAGTATCCCATTATGTATTACGGTGCGACAATACCATTCCTTGCGACATAGTCACCTTGAAGTCTACGTTGAAGGACTAACCGTAGACAGTGTTCCTAATCGGTAACAACGACACGACTTGCCATTGCTCACGCCATAGGAGTCGTCAGCAAATTCATGCACAACCCTAGCCGATCGCAGTGGAATGCAGTAAAGCATGTGTTCAGATATCTGGTGGGCACAAAAGACCTTGGCATTCTATTCGGCCTGAACGACACCTGAGGCGTAGTCGGCTATACCGACTCGGACTTTGCTGGCTGTGTGGACAGTGAAAAATCAACAATTGGATATTGCTTCAAATTTGGCAATGGAGCGATCTCTTGGAAATCAAAACTCCAGGAGTGCACTGCCACATCGACAATCGAGGCCGAATATGCAGCCGCGTCCGATGTGGCGAAAGAGGCTTTATGGCTTGGTCGGCTAGTGCACATGTTTTGACAAGTCGAATTCGACTCAACTCTAGTTTTCTACAATGATAGTCAGGGTGTTCTTGCTCTCTCAAAAAATCCGGTTCAGCACAACGCCTCAAAGCACATCGACGTTCGATATCACTTTGTTCAAGATTGCGTCATTTCAGGGAAAATCAGCCTCGAAAAGATACCTACAACCGATAATGTCGCAGATGGCATGACCTAGTGTCTTTCAGCGGATCGATTCTTATCCCTATGGTACTAGATGGGTGTAACTAAGAATCAGTCTTATTAGTTAGACACTCAGGACGTTTTTTGAACAATCGACTTCGACAACTCAAAGCTTGGTCTTAGTTTTCCCAATCTGGGCCAGTTCAGCTTTCAGTTTTGTTTTTTTCCAAGTTCATCGACTCAAACGGAATTTTGATTTGTTCGAAAACTTTGTATTGATGTCGATTTACAAATTTTCAATGAATACTCCCATTACGGGAGAGTGTTGAATGCGGGTCTCTAATGGACGTATTCACATTGTCTCCTTTTGTACACACTAGGTTTAGGCTATTTATGTAAATAATAAGAAGGGCAGTTGCCCTAAGTTAGTCAGTATATACACTAACTTTGCAACCTAGTCAAATAGTTGTTGCAAATATAGGTCATCTTGTGCCTAACATCTCTGTCTTGCCTTCTAAGAGACTCATTGTTCGCTGTCTCTGTTGCCATCAATCTACCTTGATTGTATCTGTTTATGATCTTCTCTTTAGAAGAGTGTTGATTTGTTCCGCACTAGATGACCACGTTCACAAAATTTGGTATCAAAGCTTGGTGTTTTCGATTCTGCTGCCTCCGTCTACTTTGTCTCCATCAGCAACTCTTCCACTCTACACCGTGAAGACCTCAACTGGCAACTCCCGACATTCACAACAGAAGAGTGTTGACTTGTTCCGCACTAGACGACCACATTCACAATAGTTGTAGCACTTATACCCCTTCTGTGCATGTGAATAGCCGACCAAGATACATTTATCTGACTTGGCATCTATTTTCTTCCACGTCTCATCCGGCACATGCACATATGTGATGCTACCGAATACCCTTAGGTGCTTCAAGTTCGTCTTGTGCCTAAAATACAACTCATCAGTTGACACCTTCTCTCCGGTTGTCGAAATCCGATTCTGGATATATATTGCCGTCCAAATGGCTTCGGCCCAATAAAATTTCGGCATGCTCTTTTCCTATAGCATTTCCCTTACCGCTTCCACAACCAATTGATTCTTCCTTTGGGCTACACCGTTCTGATCTGGTGTATATCTACAACTGAATTCCTACTGAATTCCCATTTTGTTGCAAATAACAGTTGAACTAGTCGGAAAAGTATTCCATTCTGCCATGTGACCACAAACACTTGATCTTCCTCTCCATTTCCCTTTCTACTAAGCTCTTCAGGTTCCGAAAATAGTCAAAGACGTCACTCTTCTATTCTACCAGGTAGATCCACGTGTGGCGACTATAGTCGTCGATGAAGGAGACGAAGTATCGACGCCTGCCTAATCTCACATTCTGTGTCGGTCCCCATACATCCGAATGTATTAAGTTGAGCTTGTTGCGACTCTGGTTTCGCTAGTTGAAGAAAGGAAGTTGGTGTGGCTTCCCTAGTTGGTAGGCTTCACAAGTTTGGGCCTTCCGGCCAATGAATTTTACCAAACCGAACACAACTTGTTTCGTTTGCAACTCCTAAAGCCTTTGATAATTGTCGTGGCTGATCTGCTTATACCACAACTCGATATCAGAATCGACTTTTTGTCCTTTGGCAAACATTGCGGTGCCGACATCATTGGTGTCGAGGATGAACATCCTCCCTTCCCGGTGCCCTTGCGTGATCATCTGACCTTCTTCTTTGATAAACCATTCGAGGTGTGTGAACCAGACCTGCATCCTTGTTGGGAAACATGTCCCTCCGGATGGGAAGAGAAGTGCCGTGTTGGTGAGTATCTCGGCCGAGGCCGAAATTGAAAGTCGAAATCGAAAACCAAAATTGAAATTGTTTAGGAAGACTATAACTGTAAATAGTCTAAAATGCCCTTGTGGGCTATACTTGTAAATAGCCAGAAACTTGATTTTGTTTATAAGCAACTAGGGAAAACTTTAGTAACTATGAGTAGTTGATCATTATTGTAAAGATATAATGAGGTCGTTGCCTCTGTAACCATGAGTGAGTGAGTGAGTGAGTGAGTGAGAGTGTAACTCTGTAGTCGTCTGTCAGACGAAGGAGAACTCGAGGTTGTTGCCTCCGAGTTCCGTATTTGTACTCCCTCTCTACTATAGTGATCTATTTTCTTGGGGTTTATGGACCCCCGTGGTTTTTCCCATTTCGGGTTTTCCACATAAAATATCGGTGTCTCTGTGTTTTTATGTTTGTTTGTTTGTGTACTAATTCTTGTTTCTCAGCACACGAATACGAACGTGAACCGGTTATGGCCGGTCGATTCCTAACAAGGTGGTATTAGAGCGATGGAAGACTCGTTTGGCGGCACGTTTAAGCTAACCGGCTCGAACTACTCAGTGTGGAAGTCGAAGATGAGAGACATGCTCGTGTGCAAAGACCTCTAGCTACCGATGCAATTCGGAGACAAAAGACCAGACAAGTTCGATGTAGTGACTTGGGCAGTGTTGCATTTGAAGGCGGCCTCATGTCTATACAACAACTTCGGTGAAGAAATAGAAGCAGACGTCCTATGGAAGAAGATCGGCGTCATGTTCGAAAACAAGAATGCCGTGAACCGAGTTTCAGTATTTCGAAAAATCGTGAAGCTCTGGTACCAGGATGGCTCTAGTATGGCGGAGCACATCAATGCCTTCCAAGGCTTGACGAACCAAACCACCTCTCTAGAAGTACCTCTAGCCGATGAGGTATTAGCATTACTATTGTTGGGATCCCTTCCGAACAGCTGGGGGACACTCGTTGTCACTTTGGGCAACGTCGGGCCAGAAGGGAAGCATTTATCCCTAGAGTAGGTGAAGTCGAGCTTGCTGAATGAAGAAGCTCGCCGGAAGGACCGAGAGTCCAATACCGATCAGAAGGCCTTAGTCACAGAAGGTGACACGATTCGGGGAAGAGGCCGAAATAGAAGTCCCCAAAACCGAGATAAGTTAGGGACCAGGTCGAAATCGAGGGGCAAATCCACGTGCTTCTATTGTGGGAAGCCGGGGCACTTCCAGAAAAACTGCCAACACTTTCCGAAGGAGAAAGGGGGAGCTGATGGTGTAGAGCCGAAGAAAATCCGAGACAGAAAGAACACCTCCGCAATCGTTGCGATTGAGGAGTTGTTGCTCATCAGTGAGCAAAACGAAGTGAATCTCGTCGGCGAAGGATCGACATGGGTGGTCTATTCGGGTACATCATTCCACCTAACCCTTGACTGAAAGTGCTTCTCATCCTATAGAGCCGAAGATCTTGGATCTATAAAGATGGGAAATGAAGGACCCTACCAAATCGTCAGCATTGGAGATGTGTGTTTGGAAACCTCAACCGGGTGCAAACTCGTGTTGAAAGATGTACGACACGTTCCGGAGGTTCAATTGAACCTAATACAAGCCAGTCGGCGATATGATGAACGCTACATAGGTAGCATTCGGAATAGTATCATGAAGTTTTGCCGAGTGTTACCGATATGGAACATTGTCTATCTTCAGTCCTTCGAGATAGAGCTCAAGGGGATTGCGTGGCAAGGTATGACGCCACACGAGATGTGAGCCGTAATCCGTTAGTTATGTAATAATGCGTATCTATGGGTGAAGGTTCACGACTACGACCAAGAACCTAAGTGCGCTACTACGCTGACTCTTACCCTATGCTTACAGAGACAACCTTACGAATAGCACAGAGATTACACAAGACAGCACGGGTTGCACAGACACAGAGAATCAGAGAAGATAAGATTCTATTAGAAAAAACCTCACGCTGTCGTGAAGATTTTCGGCAACGGTGTGAAATTTGTGTCTAACGAATGAAATTGAGAAGTTGCAATATGCACGTGTGAAAGGGGTGAAGGCCACACGCATATGGTAGCATGTTGTAAATAGGACTAAAATATACTTAACTCCAACGAAAGCTTTTGTGCCAGCTATCTCAAAGGTGAATAAATATTCTCTATCAGAATGCTCAAAAGATATTTCTCTTTGTATCTTGCTTCGTCTGTGTGCCTTGTTAGGATTTCTGATATGACTGATTTTGGGTTTGGACAAAAGGTCTTTCATCATGGGACAAATATCTAATGCTTTTCAGATTGAATATTTCTGGTTATTTTGGAGGGAGTTGTGATTTAGTCTATGCCAGTTGATTATAGCTTATGTCGTGGGTAGTGTCTAAACTTTACTTTTCAAAAGTCAGGAATACATGGAGTTGTGTGGAGTTTGCTTGCATGAATATTGGAATGGATGGTAGTACTGAATATGCATAAAATTAAATCGCTTTTGTGCAAAGACCATATAGAAAAGGGGCCAAATGGAAGATTTGTACTTCTCCTACATAAAAGTGGTTTTACTTAAGTAACACCCCTACGTATTTTTACTGGAATGAATGGGATCTGGATGTTTTTAGTGAAAGTAAACTGTCTATAGATTCGAATTGTTTTAATAAAATAAAAGGAAAAGAAAACGAGAGAGAAAGAGAACACATATGTATTTTTAGCTTGTGCACTTTTACTAGAATAAATGAGATTTGAAGTATTTTTATCGAAAGAAAATAGCTTTCTCTTTCTCATTAAGAAGATGTAGAAATGGATTTTAGGTAAAATGTTGACATATGTTTTGTCAAGCATAAACTATCATGTGCTTAAAAGACATCAGGTCTTAATACCATTAGGCCAAGTATATGTACATGCTACTATATTTTGTGTATCAAGTATAATGTTATGCCACATTATACTAAAATTTTCCCTAAAATTAACTTAAATATTGATGGTAGAAACTACTAATCAGGACCCACCCACCATCGGCCTCATTCCTCATGGTAATTGGTCTGAAATGCTTGTGATAGATCTCAATATCTAATATATCATACACTTTTAATTGCCTTTAAATGTGGAGCTGTTTTTTGTTCGATTGCAAGTTTGCAAATTGCAAAGCCAGTTATCACAGTAAAATGTTGGTTTTCAGGGAAACTTACTTGCACGAAAAATTCTGGTATAGCTGATTTATGTATGAGTATGTCCTGTTGAAGTGCTGTTTCATTATCATTATGAATTACAGGTTTACACATCTCTACATAGGCTGCAACCCAATCGTGTATGTTAAACGAGTACTGTAATGACGCTTCCTAAAGTCTTCCCGACATTGTAACTTTTTCCTGGTTTTGGGCTATTTTTGCGCATCCCAAGAGTGCTTCTTCTAGAGGTTTGATCCCTTTATTTTGCATATACAAAAAAGAATTTTGACTGATTTTAAAATGTGTTTAATCAATATTGTTAAGAAGAGCTAATGTAATTCCAGGGTAGGAAATAATAGAATAGGTACATGCATCTGCTGTAAACCTTCAAATACTTTGATTAGACTTGTTTGCACACAAATCTCATTTTTATCCAGAATACACCAAGCTTTGGTTTCTTTGTAAAACATTCTTTTCAGTCTAACGGTGTGTTTGGAGCTTTCAAGGTCATTGCTTCTTGTCAAACATAGGAAAGATTATTGTACTGAAATCTGAAATTTTCATGAATATGTGAATGTCAATGTTTTTGATGGAAAAGACGATCACATATGAATGGTGGCTTGGGCATCAATAGAGGAGAGAAGAAGATTCTCTCCAAAGAGGTGTCTAGTGCTTCTGAGGAGGAAAATGAGGATGTGATCAAGGGAGAAGCGGAAAGGCTAAGTGAAGCAAATCCCAGCCTAGACAATGCTTCACAAAGTTGAAGATCTTGGGATCAGAAGTACCAAGTATGGTTGGGGAAATGGGGGAAACAGAAACGAAAGGAATAAGTATCTAAGTTTGTAGAACTGGTAAATAAAGTAAAAATGGAAAAGGTGATGTTTGTTAACAGATTTATACCCATATAAAAATGTGTTCAATGAATTACCTAATACATGTAAAGTGCATTAAGGAAATGCCAGTCTACACAACTGTTTACTAAGGTGAAGGTCTTGGGATCAGAGTTGCTGAGTATGACAGGAAATGGGGGAAATATAAGTGGAAGAAATGAGTATTGAAGTCTGGAAACTGATAATGAAATGAAAACAGAAACAGGAGGTGTTTTCTTTTTCTGATTTATACCCATATATGAATGTGTTCAATGAATTAACTCATACATGTAAAGCACATTAAATATTTATAGAATCAAAGTAATAGCTAGAAGGTAGAAGTAAATAAAGTTTTTGAGAGCAGTCTGAGAGCACGAAAACAAGCTGATGTTTCTCAAGGAAGAGTTACCTGAGAAACGGGTTGACTTGTGTTTTGCAAAAGAAGCAATCATGGAAACACAGGAACAACAGATGTAAGATGGGCTAGACTAAGTTAATTGCACATTTTGTTTGAAGTTTAGCAAATGTATGATGTGACAGTGTGGCCACCTGCATGAAGCTATCTCTGCTAAGAAATGGAATGGATGCGGGATTGCCAGGGGAACTCTGGTGTATGCAATGGCTAGTCTTGCAGTGGCACCTGGAATGGAGCTAACAGAGGCTGCAGCTGACCAAAATCACACGTGAGAGGAGATGTCTGAAGACATGATGGATAGCTTGGTAAAGTGACCACAATATTTATTACACTTAGAGATATTGAGATATAGCAAAGCTCCTGCAATCTGAAGCTGACGGGAATGCGGCATGAGAGTAAGCACTTTTAGAGTATAGATGGATCAGAGAAAAACAATTGTGAAGATTACGAAGCCCAATATAACAATCAATAGAAACCAGGAAATGCCTCTGGATCATTGGCCAGTTGATACGTGGGTAGACCTCCAAATGGGTACACGTAGCATCTCCCCGAACATGAATTCCCCTGTAATAAGGAATTTGACTTCCATCATGTGATTATGCAACCTTTATTGGAGGGGTTAAGGAGACCTATAAAGGGAAAACCCCAAACCCTGAGTCACAGCGTATTGAGTGATGGCTACTGTAGGACTCTTGCCAAACCAGTCCACACTCTCGTGTAGCATGAAGAACCTTGTGGTAATGGCTAGCTTAGGCGTTTTGGCTTCCAAACCCTATTGGTTTTATGGCTCATTAAAGAGTTCCTGATTAGACCTCATCGTGTGAATGCGAATTTGGTGCATGTTACATTGTGTTTGCAAGTTCAGATTGTGGAACGTAACTAACACTAATGGTCTGGCATCCTTCAAAAAGATGTAGATAAACTTTAACTATGTATGTATCTTTAAGAGTTCCTTGCTGTGGTTTTTGCTCACAAATGTTTCATATGTAAACATACATTTGTAGGAGGGAACACCAATATTTCAAATATATTGTAGTCACAATCCCATTTCCATTTGTGAAGCAGTTATTTATTGTCTTACACATCATTGTTAGTAGGAATAGTGATTTGTAATGGAATGGGATATTTGACATGGTATTTCCTCTTTCCTCTGTTAACCTAATCTTAGGAATGCTGAAGTGGGTAGATACAGGGTACAATGTTTCAAATATGTATTAGTCATAATCCCATATCCATATGTGAAACATTTGTTTGTTTATCTTATACAGCATTTTGAGTTGGGATAGTGATTTGACTTCCTCTTCCCTCTCTTAATGCAATCTGTCATTTCCTACTTTATTCATCTCATTATTCTCATTCCATTTTCTAATTTCCTTATTTAAGGTAAAGTGCACTGCCCATAGATCATTTTACTGCTGTTTTGGTATTTTACTAACTTAACAATCTTGAAACAGGCAAGATTGTGTTGATTTGCCGAAGAGGAACGAAGAAAGATTCTTGGTAACTTATATTAGAAGAGAGGTTCAGACATGATTCAAATATATATACTCCTATTTTTGGTTCAAGGAATTGATTTGATTTTGAGTCGGTCATGATAACATACAATACCACAAATTTTGGGAAAAATGGGTCACAAGTCATATAATGTGTAATGCTTGTACATATAAAACAAAGGTTGTTTGTACTTTTGGAAATGGAAATTCATGTGTGCTGAATTGCTGAAGATGAGCAAAGAAAGATTCTTGGCAACATATATTAGAAGAGAGGTTCAGAGATGATACTCCTATTTTTTGCTCAAGGAATTGAATTGATTTTGAGTCGGTCTTGATAACATCAAATTCTGCAAATTTTGGAAATGAAGTCTTGTTGTGTGTGTGCTTGTTGTATGAGAACCAGATTTTTGTGTATGATTTATACTCAAGGATGATTCTGGAAGCTGCACCATTTTGAACTTCACTTTATGAAAACTTTTTTGTATCCTGCAGCTCTTAGAGAGACCAAATCCTGTTAAATGCTTAGCTAGATTTTGATCATATTTGTGAAAAAGAAGTTGTGAGTGTCCTATGACTTTGTTGTGTTTTCATGATAACAAGTCCATATTTGATTGTTGTGGGTTTCGTAAGTCTTTATGGCTTCTATAGTGAAATATATTGTGTGTCTATCTTTCTCTCCCCAAACAATTGGGGGGGAAACCCGTAACATCCTAACTTGTCATCATATTAGAAACAAGTGCTAGGCCCAAAGAGGTATTAGCCATGCAAAGAGTATACAAGTATATCATAGATTACCAAAACAAGCTTGGAATGTTGAATGCAAGGTACTAAAAACCAATCAACGCAAAATCCTCTCATTGATATTATGAAATGCTTTAAAAGATGGGGAGTAATATATATATTGGAGCTTTCGAGCAATGCAAGCATAGTATGAAGTTTGAACCATACGTGTATTTGCATTCGAGATTGTTTCAATCATTCGCGTATGGTAAACACCCACGAAGTATGGGAAATACCATACTTTTGTATTCATTATTAATTAATTAATTAATTATAAGGTAATTTTTTTAAGGCAAGAAAGCTAAGTTAAAAAGTGTAAAAAAAAACATAAGAATGTTTTGATAGCATACACATTCTTTTTGCATTCGTATGAAAAAGAATGTTTGCCAATGCATTCGATATATTACGTACTATACTATAAAGTATGAAGTAGTAAGATGCTAAAATGTCAAAATTAGAATATCACATTCCAAATGTTGACCTCCAATGTTAGCCTCGAACCAAGATAAAAATGCTAGAACATATCCGACCACCTCTTCCTACCCCCATGAGCATTGGTGCTTAAAGAGCCTTAACACTGCTCACTAGCTACTTGTTTAGGTAGGATCATGGCATCATCACCCTAATATGAACGTATTCAACGAACATAATGGAGGATGAATACCACTTCTTGCATGCTCAACATATGAGCTAAATTCACAAGAAGTATGATGACTTACTATATGGACACGACAATTTAGGTGTCATACCCAAATCCCCATCAAGAAGAGAGATCACATATGTGCGTACATTATTCTCACATAGAGAATTTTTACTACAGAGTAGTAACCCCATTGTAAGAGCGAAGAAAACTGGTAAATTTCCCACCTTCGGAGTAATATACAAGATTAAATGTTTATTTGGTCCCATAGGTCAAACTTGGTCTCCCTATAAAACGATAATGATTCTATTCTATTCTATTTGCAATGGCAAGTATACATTTGTAGTCTTAGAGTGAGTAAATCATTATAAGGCACTTATTGCTAGCATGTGGCCAACTATGTGAATATCAGGAGTTGGGTTGTTGAGGCTAAGAAGGTTGTATCCTTGCACGGAATCTGTCAATCACAAATTGACATATATTTTATAACTGTTCCAACCTCACAACGTTGATGTCGTTAAGTACTTGGTATAGTATGGGGTGAGGACGGATATAGAATGCACATCCTACACTTGCTTATACAAACACATCAAGTGTCCATTGAGTTTTTCAAAAGAGGTATGGAATGGGCCAAATTTTAACCTAGCCTAAGTCCATCTTTTCATGAAACGTCATACACTTTCAAATAGACAAGCATATATAATGTATATGGCTCTAACTTCTGTTCTCACCTAAATGGACCATCTTTACGAAGCGTATACACAAAGAATTGTCATTGGTCCCTTATCCACTTAGCACTACCTTGATGACTCGTAAGATAAATTGATATCGATAAGGATGTGGACGCCCTATTAATAAACTTGTTGCCTATTAAAGGCACCCCATTATGTTGTGATAACTTTGGAAGTGTCTAGTTTCATTTCTCTATATTTTTTCTTTAATGATTCAAGTATGTAAATGTTTTAAGTATTCTTCTAGATCTCAGCCATATGCAAAGTCCAATGACTCCCTTATGATGGGGCCCACATTTGAAGACGCAAACCGATAATTGTAAGGTTGTGTTGGCATACCATCCCGCCTCACCCCTCTCTACGGAACATTATCTTATCTTAAATGAGGTTTGAGGCTCCACACAACACATGTTTGCTATAGCATTGGACACCCATCTTAGTCGCATTGAACACCCATCTTGACTATCTTAATGCTACAATAGGTCTCCTCATATACAACATGTGACCTTGAACAAGTTAAGTTCTTGTAACTCAATATCCACATTTTAATGTCAACTACTCTAACTAATTTTCAAATAAATAATTAAGCACGTGTCCATAAGATATGGCTTGCTAAACTAATTTTCAAATAAATAAATAAGCACAAGCGTCCATAAGATACTACTTGCTATACATATAAATATGTAGAGGCATGGGGAGAGACATACATAGTGACAAGACACAACAATTAAGATCAAGATTTCATATAGAAGCAACTCTATAGAGGGAGAGATGGCCATGGTCCAAACATTGTCGTGCATGAAGGAAGTTCCTATCAACTTCATTGTCTCACCCGAGGATCGTCCTAGGCCACCACAACCCCTTCTTGAGAGGACCCTTCCTCTCATCGACCTAAGTGGCTTGCAATGCGACGCTCTTCCTTCCACCAAGGCCACCACATTGAGCGCCATCGCGAGTGCATGCGAGGAATGGGGCTTCTTCCAAGCGATCAACCATGGCATTCCGATCGACATCATCGAGGATGCTCGACGTAGTGCCAAAGATTTCTTCGAGCTCCCTAGTCCGGAAAAGCATGGCTATGTCGTCAATGCTGAGGACCAGAAGGACGGGGACATGGAGAAGTTGCAAGGGTACGGACGCACACTCTTCTTTCGAGGCACAGCTGACGACTGGATGGATTCCCTTTTCGGCTTCCTGGCTCCTCCTAGTCTCAAGAAGCTAGACTTGTGGCCTTCACAACCTCCACAACTAAGGTGCTCCCAAGTCATTGCCTAAACATGTTTTATGTTTTGTCATGGCCTAGTCTCATAGATCACGACGAGTCTCCCATGGATGTTAAAAAGATATCTATCTATCTAACTGGCATTTTGTTGTCCATTAGGACCTAATGTTACGTGCATTTCTAATGATGGCATTTTCGGTTCACCTTTATATTCCTCATAACACTTTCCCATCGAGGCATTTAGGTAGGTAGTGGGCCATGCATAGTTCTGTTACGGTAGAAACTTCATTTGTGCCATGAGATCAATCATTATGGATAATATTGCACATGTGGCCCCCAATACCAATTAGACCCAAACTTGTTTTCGGAAATACTTCTTATTGTAACTAAATTTTGTTCCTTGATTGTCAAAAATATTGAATGTCGCCTTCTTGTCCCAATGAACGTGCCAAAAAACATGTACTATAGACCTTATTTCCCAACATGGGACAATATTAATAGCCCATTT
>NW_028230823.1:0-29473 GCF_043228905.1 Azolla caroliniana | reverse complement strand
AAGTGATCCCATCTTGAGAGGTAAGAGGGTGTATGGCGTTTTTAAACATTAAGCATGCATTGAACAACTCGTTCAATGGTCATGATCTCAATTTGAAATGATGCCATCTTGAGAAGTAGGAGGTGTATGGCGTTAGTCTCTTGGTTTGGAGAAACTATTTAAGAAAACACTTTTGGACATTTTCGAACTCTTTCCAAGCAGACTTAGGAATGCTATGGCCCCATACTTCCACCACATAGAGAAGTTGTGTTGTCACCAATGTCTTGAAAAGGTACTTCATGAGGACCCAACAGTTGATTTCTTTATATTGCCTATGTTCTCAAATGTATGATAGGGTCTCTTTCCCACCTTGTAAACATAGAGTACCACATTGATTCAATCTATGATTGAGGGCACTTCAAGGACAAGGTATTTAAAACTTTCTATAGTTTCAAGTGGCACATCATTTTACAAAATACATAGTTTATCCTTATTTTGGCTCTTTATAAGCATAACCTTCATTTGAGAAATATTAACACAACTTAATATGCGTGCAAAACTCCTCAATGCCATTATATGCTTCTGCACATCTCCTAAAGTAATTGCAAAAGGTACCACATCATCTACATACAACAAAACCATGATGACTACATTCCCAATGACAACTTCTTCAATGCCTTCTTCCTTTACAAACTTGACAATCATTTCCTGTAATCCATCATTCACTCTAACACCAATAGCACTATTGAAAAAATCTGAAATTCCCTCGCCCATACCTACATGACATATTACCTTCTCACAGATTCAAGAAATTGCAAGCATATATTCACTTGCTACCTTGAGTTCTTCCAGCTTGGCTCCGAAGATGCTCACAAGGTACAAGCTTTCTTGAAGTCTACGAAGCAACATTATAAATCCTCCCTCTCAAGTGAATTTCTTCCATTAATGCTCGACGGGTGACAAGATGATAGGTGATGCTATTGTGTTTGGGAAAGACAACTTGTCCATAAGCCCCATTACCAATTTCTTCAACACATGCACTTATCTTTGATTCCTTTCCAATAAACATCCAAATGCTCCATCATAAGTGAGTCAACCATAATGTGCGATAGTTCTTCACATTATTTACATCTCCAACTTTATGTAAAGTTTTAATCCAATTTATACTCCTTGTAAGCATTTGTACACCAATTCATACTTCAATTCGTTGCTTTTTGACAGGTATTTTTTGTGAAATTGTATGATCTTCACTCACAAAGCATTATGTACCTATGAGGTACACCTAACTATTTTCAAGTATGATCCTCATCTTTGTATTGTTAGCCATTGTGCATAGTATAGGCTTTTCTCTTGAATGAGCAACGCCTTGTTTCCTACTTGGTGTGGCATACACATTCACATCCAAAATGCCGCCATAATGTGTATTCTCCATTCTAGATCGACCTATGCTAGAGAACATTTTTATCGGACTTAGAGAATCTTACTTTTATATATGGCAAGATTCTTTATTGACATTCTCTTCTTTAGTGAAATTTTTTCTACTTAGTTAAGTTATTTTGGTTTGCTGTTCTCAAAGATAAGGCAACATTTCAAGATGTAATTTCTTGTTTAGTCTTATATACCATTTTGTAAAAGGCGTTAATTTATATATCCTTGATCATGCAGAAGGCATTGTTCTTCAATTGTCATTAGCATTCTTTCAATTCTTGGGAACATATACTTTCTACATTCTTTCCTTTACTCATCATATGCATAAAAGGTGAGTTAGAGATCATGTCACCACCACATACATTGGCCCATGACATCGTTGTGCATACAAACTTCCTTTCACTCACATCCCATGTCATTGTATCTGTTACTTCCTCTTTCAATGTTATCTTATAATTGATCACATGATGTACGTCCCATTGCAGCTGGACTATTTTATATTTCCTTGTTTCTTGTGGGGATAGTCCATGGGGAATCCTGCAGTGGTTATGGTGTCATAATTGTTTGTGTATCTATTTGTAGTGTATAATACTATAGTGTTATTAATAAAAGGAAAAGAGAGACTATTATAATTTTCAGATCAACAGGCAAGCATGAAACCATTAAAAGAGAGGACAACGAAAGCTGAACGGCGAGCAAAGCAGGAGGCTGATCGGGAGGCAAAAAGAGCAGCTCGAGAGAGTGGTTGGAAATTATTTACTCTGTTAACAGTTGGTTTATGTTTTCTAAATCTTTAAAATGTTGTTAATTAGAGAATGGCTGGAAATATTTTTGTGTTATAATTTTAAAGAAATAACCGGCTAGAGCATGGTTGAGTATTCTTGGAAGCCAAGATTCATAGAAAACTCTTTTTACGATCCTTTGTAATAGGACATGCTTTTTGGTAGCTGTTTCCACTTGATCCTTCTATTTTCTTAAAACTTTATCACCTGTAGTGAATGAGCTTTAGTTTAGATTGCTTATAAAGGCTTATGGATGATTGGTTTTTCTAGTATTATTACAATTTGACTTTTGACTTTGTTACACTTTCAAGGAATATCTTAAATTATTTTGTTCTAACAATAAAACGAGGATTAAATTATAAAGTATATAATGGTCATGTATTTATTGCTTTTTCAGATGAAAAACAAAAATGTGTGCAATATAAGAATGTTCTAGATTGTAAATCCTAGGCTCTTGAGAATGTTCTCAGACTCTAGACCCTATGTAAGCTTGTTAGAGTGCTTATATTTTGAATATACTAAACATTGTAGAGACTTGAACTTTTTGCAATCGTTCACTTCCACCATAAAATATAAATTATAGATGACCTTTTGAATATACCTAAAGCTTGAACAAGTTTTCATGAGTGGTTATTTCTTTTAAAGGGTCCATTTTGAGATAAATTTGCTACTAATAATGATAAGGTAGTCTTCTAGGCCTTAAATTTTGAAGGTAGGTACATATTATAAGAAGTAGACATATAAAAATGGTTAAATATTATTCAAATGATAATGTAATGAGCATACAAATGGTTAAATATTATTCAAATGTCACGTTAGCATGCATTAAATTTTGAATCCAGTGAAAATTGGGTTGATTGATTCTCTTTAGATTTATGTGTAGTAAAGCAAAATTTGTTCTTTGCCAATGTGTTTCGTTAAAAAGACATTGTTAAATAGAATGATGAACAGAGTGCATATTTATTGATAACTTTCTTTGAATTATTGAAAAACATGAAGAAAAGTACCATCTAATCATTTGAGGTACAGAATGCCTTTGAATCTTATGCTAATTGAGCCTTATGCTAAAGCTATATAAATAATCCCCATTTCAATGGCCATTTGCAGTTGAAATTCAAGTAGCTGAAAATGAACAAGGGAATGCTGGGAAGTCATCCAAAACACAGAGTCAAAAAAAAGAGCCAAATGTAGAGAAAAAGCTTATTTCATCAACAGAGAAACCACCAGAGAAAGACAAAAGAAAGGAGATCCCAGCCCCCCGAATGCAATTTGATGATGAGCATAGAGTTGCCAAGGCAAAGAAAAGAGCTTTGTTTGAGCAAACCGAAACAAAAAATAGAGTAGAACTTTTCCGACACCTTCCTCAGTTTGTTCATGGGACACAACTGCCTAATTTAGAAGCAAAATTTTTTCATGATGATGCTGCGCATCCACATCCTGCCATTTACCAGGTGGTTATAATAATGATTTCATTTTGAGGTGCTTCTGAAATATTGTGTCTATATGAGATGAGTGGTTTTTGAGTTGATTGGTAGATGTGTGTTGTAGGTGGGATTGCAATATGTAACTGGGGACATTGTTGGTGGCAATGCCCGCTGTGTGGCTATGCTATTAGCTTTCCGTGGGATGATAAAAAACTATTCTACACCCAAAGAAAAAACCTTGGTACGTGATTTAACAATTAAGATTAACAGCAATGTCTCATTTCTCACTACATGTAGGCCACTATCTATAAGCATGGGAAATGCCATCAAGTTTCTTAAGACACGTATAGCTAAGCTACCAATCAGTCTATCTGAATCGGAGTCCAAATCTCAGCTTATCTCGGACATAGATCATTTCATTCACGAAAAGATTACATTTGCCGATAAGGAGATAACAAGGCATGCAGTGACCAAAATAAGAGATGGGGATGTGATTCTCACATATAGTTATTCATGTGTAGTAGAGTCAATTCTACTTCATGCATTTGAACTAGGACGAATGTTCAGAGTGGTTATCGTAGATTCACGGCCAAAGCTAGAAGGTAAAAGGCTACTAAGAAGGTTACTTGCCAGTGGTATCAGCTGTACTTACACACACATCAATGCCATTTCGTATGTGATGCAAGAGGCTACTAAAGTATTTCTTGGAGCATCATCCATATTGTCTAATGGAACTGTGTATTCAAGAGTTGGCTCTGCTTGTGTGGGAATGGTGGCACATGCATTCCTTGTTCCTGTCATAATCTGCTGTGAGACATACAAATTCCATGAGAGGGTACAGTTGGATTCAATATGCTCTAATGAATTGGGTATGTGAACTTGAATGGTTCATCTATTTAGCCTCTAAAATCAGATAAAGCATAGTTTTCCTGAAGAATTAACGTTTGCAGGTGATCCTGATGCCCTAGTCAGTGTTCCAGGACGGAAAGACTTGAATGATCTAAGTGGCTGGTCTCAAAGTTCTCATCTTCAGCTCTTGAACCTCACGTAAATGCTTGAGAAAGCTAAATCCTTATATTTATTTATTTGTTTGTTTGTTTATTTGTTTGTTTGTTTATTTATTTATATTTATATATAGATATAGATATATATAAAGCTTAGAAATATTTAAATAACTGTCAAAGTTAATATGTTTATGAAATCCTAAAAAGTATACCATTATTGGGTTAATATCCGTCAGGCTTACCATAATTTGGGGCAATTTATTGCTAGTTAATTCTAAAACAATTCTATTTAGAAGTTGACAGAATCTTTCAAATATCTTGATTGCAAAATATAGCCACATGGTTTTCAAAACTCTTGCATATTTTTCTTTTTATCATTCATTGATTAATGTTTCCTCTGTCCAGTTATGATACGATGCCAGCAGATTATGTTTCAATGATTGTAACTGAATTGGGAATGGTTAGTACTTCCTATTGCATATCTAATGCGAAAGTCTTTTGTAGATTATGTTATTTCTAACATTTGGTTTTCATATTTAGGTCCCTCCCACTAGTGTTCCAGTGATACTAAGAGAATACAGGAAAGGACCTATAATGTGAGTTTGAATGTGTTTCCTGAAGTTTTTAGGCACCTGAAATCGGCTATAGTTTTTGATGCCTTAGATAGGGAAAGAAGGCATCAACATGGAGGAGTCACAATTTGGTTTTATTTTTGGAACTCTGTTATTGGCAATCGATGGATCTCTCTCTCTCTCTCTCTCTCTCTCTCTCTCTCTCTCTCTCTCTCTGCTGTGGTAAGATTGTGGAGTACATTTTTGCAAATAGATTTACATTTTACTGAATTCAAGCAATGAATTCTCTCATTTAACCCTAGTTGGTAGATTTTTCTTCAACATTAAAATAATATCAATATGGGGTCATTCAACTTTGCCAGATGACTATGTATTGGACAACATTAAAAGGTGTAGTTGTGTATCTATTGTTTCTATAGAAGAACAGAGGATCAGGAAATATCTGGCTCATTTTTCCTAAAATGTGTAGTTGAAGCTGTCCATCTCTCCTTCATTTACTTACCTTATTTTTTGCTTATGATGTTTTATTTGCTTCAACATTCCTCAAGCTGGATATGTGTTTGCCATTCTGAGCTCAGATAGAATTTTTTGGAATTTTGGATTGCTTAATCCTGGAGTGTGAATATCTGCTCATTGTTGCAAGGGCACTATCCCCCTCCTTGATGAAATATCTGTCCACCTCTGTGTTTCATGCTATCATTCTGTTCTGAATTGTGAGCTATGCTGGTTGCCTATTTCTTTTCGCGATATAGCCACATAGTTCTTTCACATTTTGTCTTAAAGCCTTAAAATATCATTTTTATCCACTAAAGTTCACATATTCCCAGTGCCTGGTCAAAATTCAGCTTCAGCATTTTGATCTTACTACCATAGTTTACTTTTTGCTTCACCATGTCATTCCATGTTCTCTCAATTGCGTTTTGGGCAAATTGGCGTGGTAGCTGGTTTGCCAAGATATAATTGATTTTTAGTACATTCTCTAATTTCTTACCAAGAAGTAATATGTATTCTCCAAAACATACATCTCAACCTTCATCTTGTTTCCAATTCTCATTAGATAATAACTTAGAAAAAAAAATTTGATTGCTAATACTACTATGTAGACTTATTAGAAAACATTATGGGTTGGAGAACATTTTCTAGATGAAACATATTTACAAAGAGGATATATATGCTTTTTAGGGGATGGGAGAATTTACCTCAGTTTCAAAAATCAAATTCAAGGAATCGACATGCATATTGTTAAGAATTAGGTAGTTAAAAAAGGGTTATTTAGTACCTAATTATGTCAGTAAGTTATGTGTGTGTATGTGTGTGAGAGGAAGAGAGAGAGAGAGAGAGAGGAAGTTAACACTATGAACAACGAGACAAGATGGGGATGATTAACTATATATCAAATTATTATCATCATCATCAAATACAAAAATATTAACATTGAGATATATATAGATTTCATGTGTGAGGAGAATATAGGTACAAGGGTGTAAGCCCTATATTAAATGTACTTGGGAGTGGAGGATCTAGACTATCCCACTTAAGTACAAGGTCCTATTTAAGGTGTTATAATCAACACTTCTAAGTAGATTTTATATAGGTAATTATTAGTTACGTGGTTAACTAACTAACTAACTATATAGTTGAGCTTGATATCTAAACACATATGTTCAAGAGCAACCACTTTTATCCTTGAATATACTTTGTCATACTAAAAGTTTGTGTGACTAGAAAGCATCATTCAAAATCATTAAACATTACCCTAATAGTGACGAAGTATTTCTTTGTTTGAGGTTTGATTCAAATTCATCAAATGCTACCATAGTAGGCACAAAGTATATCTTAGTTTGAGGTTTTATGCCATGAACGAGTAGCACACACCAAAGCTTCTCGGATCTAGCGATAACATGTATCCGCTAGTACATCTTCTATTTGTAGTGCTTCTTGCCCAATCAGCGTTGATGTACCCGCTCAACCCAACTCGCGTAAATGCACCTTGCCAAGCTCCAAAGTCCATTGTGGACTTAACATGCCTTAGGATCCTTCTGACACAATGTAGACAAAGCTTCGAGGGTTCTACATGAACTCACTCACAAGTCCCACTGCATAGCTTAGATTTGGATGGGTAATCATGAGGTAGATTATGTATTTTATGTTTTCTTTTAAAAAGGTGGAATAATTTTAAAATACTTACCATGTGTATCATTTGAATATTGTATGCTAAGAATTGTATAACTATGATTGGATATAAGGTGTGTAATGCCAATGGCACGCGTGAGGAGGAGAGCTACTTAAGAACAATGGAGATGTCAAACGTAATACACATTGGAGGGGTGTGTGCCAAATGAGGTTGGAGAAGACATATGGGGTGAAGTAGGTCAAAGGATGTGAGGCGGGAGTGGGGGTTGGGGTGGGGTGAATTGGAATGAAGGAATGCTCAAAGGAAAAGCTTTGTAAAAACACAAGAAGACTTTGATTTGATTGGTGTGGCAAGTGAAAAGTGTGGTGAGACAACGGAAGTGAGACATTTAGACGCGTAGTTTTGATTGGGAGGAATCGAGGGGAATGCTCAAAGGAAAAGCTTTGTAAAAACACAAGAAGACTTTGATTTGATTGGTGTGGCAAGTGAAAAGTGTGGTGAGATAGCGGAAGTGAGACATTTAGACACATAGTTTTGATTGGGAGGAATCGAGGGGTCATCAACAAGCCATGTGATCATCATCGAGCATGAGCAGAGAGATAGTGGTACCCATACTATTGACAAATCTGAGGTTTTATCGACATTGAAAAAACATAAATTTAGTGCTAAAAAAATATACAAATTTATAGGGCCCATAATCTTATTTGATAAACATAATGGAAAATAAAATAAAACAAACAAAATTTAAACATATAACAAATAATGTTCGAAGATGGTCCTTTTTCACTTCTTCGCTTGTACTTAACCATGGAAACGTACAAAAAGCTCACCACACGTTAATCTTACTACTAACATAAATTGTAAACTCGCTCAACAACTTAATCACTCACACAAAATTAATTAAACATTTTGAACAAGGAGGACACCAAGAATCACGAGTTATGAATTCAACTATCTTAGTGACCCAAAAGTGTACTACCATAGGAGAATCACGACAAGCATGGAGGGTAAGAAGGCATGGTAAACCATTTGAAACATATAAGGAAATGTGTTAATAGTCAAGCTCATCCTACATTTTAAAAAAAATTGTATTCAAATGTTGAATAATATGATGTGACACTTCATCCATGGTTATTGAACTTTGAGTCTCATTTAAAAATGTTTTATGGTGAAGAGTTGAAGACAATGTGGTGGTTGCAAGTTGTAGACAATATACTAATGATCAAAAGTGGGCTTACTTGCTTTTGGTACTAATTAAGAACATGAGAGTGCACCTAATTTGCCATGCAAGTGTCCAAGTCATAATTGAATGACAAAATCAACTTACTATAGAGATTGTAATATATACCAATAGGCCCAACATTGATTAATAACTCTAGATAATTCAAAGTACTTTAAATTTCAATGAGTATGAGTAACCATAACTTTATGAGGGAGCCTTCAAGAAAACATTGACCAATAACTCCTCATTATAGATGGGATAATTGAATTATTTTGGATGAATTTTTTGAGAACGTTGTCGCGGTATTCCACGAGTACATGTAGGATCCGAGGTGGGACCACAGGGGTCTTGGATTAGGGAGTAGAGGAGAATGAATAAGACACAAAATGGAAGCTTAACTCAAGAGGAGAAGAGGAAGATTAGCACATAAACATAGAATAGAATAGATGGAGGCAAGATACACCCACAAGACAAGAAACATCAACATGTTATATTAAGAGTTCACAAAAAAAAATTACAACCAAGGCCGCACCCAAAACGACTGCAAGAAAACCCTAATCAGATAAGTAAGCAAAGAAGCATAGAAACCCTAAAAGAAACCCAAGAAGAAAACCCTAGAAGAAACCCTAAAACCGAATAGAACCCCTCGACCTAAGTGGTATACCTCTCTCACTCAAAATAGGCAACCCCTTCACAAGTGACCCATCACTCTCTTTTATAATAGTAAGGGGTGAGCACATTACAAGAGGGAGTCAAATCCCCTTTCCTTTAATGGGGAATATCTCCCTTGATCTTAAATCGGTGGGCCTTAACTCGCTCTCTCTTATCAGATTCACTCTCAATGTCCACTACTCCTTCTACTCTACAAAGTGCACATCACATTTATGCCTCTACGAACTTCGTGGTGCACCTTTAGCACCTTAGATTATTACCCTTCCCATTACATTTTGTTTACTTATTCTTATTACACAAATTTACAAGTGCATGTGCAATGTTGCACATCCCCATTTTATTTGTCCCTCCCGGTTTTCTCACCGTAGCCGAAAATCTTCACGACAACGCAAAGTAATAAGATTGAATTATAATCATATCCCTCTTCAGATGATTGCCAATGCAAAATCAAAGCCATGTATTTCCACAAAATGTGGCTTTCATGGATCCAAGTGTATCTTGGAGAGGGCTAAGCAGTGTCATCATGTGGCATGTGCATACGTAGGAATTGTGTGCATAGAGAGGAAAACATGCAAAACTAAAGTTTTACAATAGGTTGGGATTTTGCCAATTTGACCCTTGGACAAAAGAGTAGAGAAAACATTTAAAAGCTAACCATTTGAACAATAAGATTAAAGAGTTCAATATCCACTAAAGGTGGTAGAGGGAAATAGATAATTTGTTATGCATAAGTGATGATAGAGAAGAAAACATCAAATATGAATGTGTGTTGATATAACTTTTGGTTGAACCAAACGCCCATGTAAGGATAAGGAGGAGTGCATGCTCAAAAGGGTGAGTTATGTAAAGAATAAAAAGAGATAATATTGTTATTCTCTAACAAGACAACTCTTAAAAAGTATATAAGCCTCATTATTGGGTTCATTGGTATTAGGATTTGAACAACTATGTTTTGACAACAATTGAATCATGGTGTAGAGAATCAAGACAATGTTTGTGAGGCCTACTAAGACCATGGGGATATTGTCACTGTGCAGACTCACCACGTTGAAACCCATTTTAATATTATGAAAAACTTATTTAAATTTGGATACATTTTCCCCGAAACTTATTATAAATTGCGAGATTTACTAGTATCTATTGCGCCATCCCATTCAATGTCCATGTCTACATAATGCAATTTAAAGGATATATATGGATGTTGAACAAGAGACTTGTTTCATATTCAAACATGCGAGATTACAACAATTGTAGAACCCTTGAGAGAGACACCCTAATTTGAATTGGCCAACTTTGACATCACATCCCAATTGGAACTATTGAAACCTTAGGGAAATCTAAGGTAATTTGCAATCATTACAAATGTATAAGAAAATAGATAAAAGATCAAGGTGAAATGTCTCATATAATGAGAATTTAAGGTTACAAAGATCATATAGTTGGATAAAGAATAGAACAAACAATAGAGGGCTTAAGATTGGTGTTGAACTCGAATGAGAATCCTCTTCATCGTCCCAATTCCTCTAGCCTTTGATGCTCTTTTTCATTGGATTCATTTCATTTCATTGGCTTTGTTTCTTTGGACTTTCTTTGCCCACTCCTCCCTCGTTCATGATTGTGCCTTATGGCTTAGTCTTGCCACCATGACTATTTTCGATGCACTCCTTGTTGTTTCCCAAGGCTCTTCTCGACTAGCTACTACCTTCCTTGGCTATTTCAGAGATCATCATCATTTTCCAAAATCCTTGTCTTCTAATGCATGAAGGAAACAAGAAGAAGAACCATTTTCATAGTGTTGGCTCTTCTCGACTAGCTACTACCATACCGTGTTTGGGTCCACTTCCTTGGTCTTTTCAAAGATCATCGTCATTGCCCAGGCTCCTTGTCTTCTAATGTATGGGGGGGAACAAGAAGAATATCCATTTTAATAGCATTTGGGAGTATATTTGCCCTTCATGTTTGTGGTTTAACTCGGCCCTATAGGCACTTTGAGAGGAGTATCTCGAGTATTGTGCAAAATATTTGTGGTGTAGAAGGAGAATATCAAGGAGCAATGATGTGACGCCTTGAAACAACAATTGGACCCCTTTGAAGTTCCATCTTTTTTCTTTCTATCACCAATTTGACCATAGTAGTAGTCATGTACCACGAATGCCAATATTTTGATGGTGTCTATATCGTCAAAAGGATGAGGTCCTAACCTAAGGATAGCCAAGCATAATTGATCAATGGTTCCAATAATGGATGTGTTGAAGCCTAGTGATTTTATTTGAGAAAAAAGGGCAAGAAGGCAATGAGAATAAAATAATTAGAGAAAATACAAGACATGGGGAAAACAAAGAGAACGAGAAACAATAGGGTAAGGAGGTAGAAAAAAGTTTGGCAATTAGTGTGAAGTTAAGCTCAGTGTCTTTGGGAAAGCACGTAGTGAAGAAGTAATGGTGACTCGTGAGGTCTCTTTACTTACGATTTTTATAGCCTTGTGAACTCAAATGGCTACATGGCTTTGCTCATTTTTTGTTCTCACTTTCTTGGGCTATGTGATGTCTCATATGTCCACCTATTGTTTTTAAATATCTTGCTTTTCAACTATTAACTTTAACGTCCTAATATATGGGGAAAATGTTTCTTTGTAACGATTTGTTTCTTTTCAATCATGTAGTGAATATATTTCCCAATATTGAACATATATTCTAATGTTTGTATTACTTGTTGTTTATGTAAAGCTATAGTTTAGTGAAATTTATAAACTTAAAAAACAACGTAAAACATCAATTAAGAGATGTTTGACCCATGAGAAAAAGGTTTTTCATAAGCCACGAAGTGTTAAAGGTGTCTCCTCCTAAACAATATGGAAATATATAACAACTTTGCAAAACTTTGTACACATCTATACTATTTTCTCATAATTTCTTATTACATACATGCATAAAAATGAGACATGCACAATTTAGTCATGAAAAACACAATTTCCCAAACACATGGACAATCCAAGTGAGGAGGCTTTAAAATATTGTCCATTTCTTATTATGCACATGCATGAAAAGGTAAGTCAAACAATGTAGCGAAATAAAAACATTGGTGCACATGAGGACAATCCAAGTCAAGGGCTTCATTTTGGGCAATGTCCTTGTGATATTAATTTGGTGATGCTAATTGACCGAGACAATCACAAATGTGGATGGTACTAAAAGTTTTAAAGCTCCCAAACACAATGGTAATTCAAATGAGGAGGTTTTAAAAGCTCATTGTTTTCTTCCTAGTCTACATTTGAGCGGTTCAGATTTTGTGAGTCTGAGGGTAGACTCTTTCATTTTGGTAGGAGGTGAGAGGGAGTGCCTACTTCTCTAAAAAAGAAGAAAAAGATAAGGAAACACCAAAAATATTGCTTTTTCATCGTTAATTTAATTGAATGGCTTGAATAGGATGATTAAAGTTCAAGATGCAATGTTGGTCACGCAAAAATTATCTATGGAATTTAGGAAAACAAGGCCATCGTTTGCTTATAAGTTATAGGGTCTCTCAGCATGGTAGGATCCAATCCCACGTTTGGACAAAGGATCACAAATGTTTAATTGGACATTTGTTGGTAATAAGAGTCTTGCCAAAATATCAATGAGCAATGTTTATCATGGAATGAAAAATGAAGGAGATATACATGGATGAAAGAAAAAGTGGGGAAATTCCAGAAGCCTATATCTTGATGGCACCATGTGATCAAGGTGGGCCGATAATCTCAATTAATGTTGAGAGCGAAAGTCTTCATTTGGAGGATCATGGTTGGGGCCTCACATGTGGGAGGTGCCTTAAGCCAAGAACGAATTGGTAACAGATTGTAGATGTGTCGAACCGTAGAAATAAGATCTCCATTCAAATAATGGGGTTTGTTTTGCACATAATCAAATGCATTGTGGATGTTCTCAAACTACAAACATAAGATCTCCATCCTAATAATGGGGTTTGTTTTTGCATACCTGGAGTTGGATGGAGTGGTGCCCCACTTCAACGTGATTATGGAGTGGCAATACTAGTAACAATCGGCAACGGTTAGGTTCGAGGGTGTCAAACTCAAACCCTTTAAAAAATTGAAACTTAAACTAAACCACAAAACCCGTTTAACCGAATCGTTACAAAATATTCAAGCTCAAACCATATGGTTTTAGAGACTTTCAAACCTTTAAATCATTAAAATTGCGGGTTTGTGTTTTGGTTTTGGTTTTCAAGTTAAGTTAAAAATTCAAGATTTCAGATTTTAATTTTAAAAAATTGAAAATTTCCAAAATTTCAAATTTTAATTTTTAAAACTGTTTAAACCCTTTGAACCGTGGTTTGAAACCATTTTAGATGAAAACTGTTAAACTAATAAAGGCTTGAATTGAATCTAACCGGTAAAACCTCAAAATCAAATCAAATCAAATCAAATTGATAAACCCCCGAACCAAACCAAACCAAACCATTTACAAAACCTAAAATTGAAGCTAACTGAACCGAACGGAACCGTTTAAACCATTAAGAAGTGGGTTTTGGGGTTAAGTTCGGGTTCAAACCGAACTGTTGCCAATTGTTAAATACTGGTTCATGTTCATTCTTATGTGCTTAATTAAGTCAAAATTTCATTATGTGCTTAATCCTATGTGTGCCATCCGAAGAAGGTTTGGATCCGAATTCCATTGTGATCACCGAGTCGTGCCTCTCTCTTTCTCTTCTGTCATCGAAAAGCTCTTCTCATTTACGTATGTATGTATTTGTTCATGGATATAAAAACAAAAGATTACACATACATACATAGACTAAAAAGTAAGAGAATAGAGACACCTCGCGTTAAGGGAAAAAAAAATAAAAACTCCCCAATTTGTTCCTTTTATTTTATTTTTTTCTCTCTCTTATCTGATACGCGCTCCCACTTATCTCAGTTTTTCCTTGATTTGTTTGTTTCGATATGCCCGCTCACTTATCATTTCTCTTTCCCCCCCTTTTCTTTTCACAGTAGTTCCGGGTCAGAATCTGAGAAAATTGTTTTCGTGATAGGAGGAAGAAGCAAACTTCGATCTCCCGCACAGGTACGCTCTCCCCCCCCCTCTTCCTTTGATTTTTTCTGTTTTCTCTTTTTGGCTTTCTCTTCTCTGTTGAAAATTTGGCAGTTTCGCATCTGGGCGCTTTTGATTTTATTTCTACTTTAGAAATTTTCGACACCAGATTTACTTCCAGAATTTTATTTTGGACGTTTCATTCTTCTCACCATTTTAATGGAAGGGATATGTGAAAAAAACTAGCTTCATGTACCCCATTTTTTCGTTGTGTTCTCCTCCAATTTTAATTTTGGGTGCTCCATTTTCGTTGAAATTTGATTTTACGGACTTAGTTTTCCGGGATATCTGACGCTGGAAACTCAATTCTACCATAAATTTGATTTTGATGATCAATTGTTTTTGTGAGCTTGATTGTCACCCAAAGTGTATTTTGGGTAATCCATTTAACCTCAATTTTCAGTTTAATCGGTCCATTTGCCCAAATTAGATTTTTGGGCACTTGATTTACTATCAAAGCGGATTTATTTTTGCCTGATTTCATCTCACTTTATTTAAGCTCAAATTTAAATTTTTTGCAGTTCATTTTACCTCCGAATTTGAGTTTTTGCCCTCAGTGTGTAACCTTAAATTTGATTTTGGGTTCACTTGATTTATCGCCACATTTGACTGTTGAGCACTTGATTTACCTTCATATTTTGTTTTTTTTTCAGCGTTTGAATTTAATTTTTTGTGAGCTTGATTTAGTCCCAAATTTGATTTTGGGCACTTGATGCCCAATTTTGACTTTATCGTGCTTGACTTACCTCAATTTTGATTTTATCTGAACAAAAAACCTCTGAATTTGCTCTTGCGCACTTGACTTAACCTCAAATTTGATTATTGGGTGCTTAATTTATTCCCAAATGTGACTTTTACATGCTTGATTTAACCCCCCACCTGATTTTGGATAATCAGTTTAACCCCAAATTTGGTTTTGGTCATTCAGTTGACCCCACATTTGTGCTGAATTGGTTCATAACAGGGCCTATATATACTGCAGATCTAGGTCTTCAGGATTTAGTTTTGGGTGTCTTTGGTTTTTACTAAATTTTAATTAGAACTGATAGGTTTCATACCACATAAATTTTGAGTCACGTCTTTCATGTTCTTTGTTCTTATTGTTTTCCGTCTCTGCAAAAATTTCCATTGTAGAGTTGGAATTGGTGTTATGTTTATCTAATATTTTATTTCGGGCAATTTTATTGATTTATTCGTTTTTAGCAGTCTTTCCTTTCTTCTGTTGGAAATTTGGATTTTGGGCAGTTTAAAAATTGAATGGGTTACCTTTATTATATCTTGTGGGCAGCCTTTTGTCTCTTCCGTGTATAATTGTGTTGTCTGCATAAGCATATTAACATGAATTGGGGGATATTTTTTATATTCTCTGGTTTAAGAAACAATGCAGATATCATAGATCAGTCTTCCATTAAAGATTTCTAATTTTTTTATGATATATTTGTTGTTCTCGTTCTGCATAATTGGCAACTCTTTTGATACTTTCTCACATTAAGTTTGGAATGACAGCATAATACCTTTGGTCATGTCATCACTCAGTCGGGAGCTTGTTTTCCTCATACTTCAATTTCTTGATGAAGAAAAATTCAAAGAGACTGTTCACAAGTAAGTTCAAAAAATGTTCATTTTGATTGTATACACATCCATATACATATACATATACATATACATGTATGTATCTTGCATATGTCATTTTAGCAAAGGAAAAGTATGTTTAACTGGAAACATGTGAAATAAAAAGTAACTTAGAAATATTTGTGTAAAATTATTCTAAGTGCCAATTCATGGTTTCCCCAGGCTTGAGCAAGAATCTGGATTCTTTTTCAACATGAAATATTTTGAAGAGCAAGCGCAGGCTGGAGAGTGGGATGAAGTAGAACGTTACCTATCTGGGTTCACCAAAGTGGATGATAACCGTTACTCTATGAAGATTTTCTTTGAGATACGGAAGCAAAAATACCTCGAAGCACTTGATAAGTTTGTGATCTGGCCCTGGTGTTCCTGTGTCAAATCTTTCATTTTTCGTTTGAATGTATGCATGGGCATTTATCAATCTCTTTTTTTGTTTTTGGGATTTTCGATGATGATTGTTTCCTGTGTGTTTTCACTAGTTCAAACTTTTAGATATGCTTGTGAATGTATAGGTTACATAAAAGGCATAGATTGTATGCATTTTCTGATGTTTGCGCACATGGATATCCTGTTTCTGATTGTTTCAGCTGTTTTGGATCCAATTTCTCATGAATACAGGCAAGATCGAGCAAAGGCAGTTGAAATTCTTGTCAAGGATTTGAAAGTGTTTTCAGCGTTTAACGAAGATTTGTTCAAAGAAATTACACAACTTTTGACTTTGGATAATTTCAGGTATATTGCAATTTGCATCTTACCATGGAATTCTTATTTATCCTTGTCTACATGGGTATATGCACAAGTGCACCCACCTTCCACAATAGTCATAATTTATGCCTTTCCTATTGTGAATCATACTTTAAGGAGCAAATTGACCTATTTAAAATGCCAATGAAAAGTTCCTTGTTCCTTGTTCTTCCAATGCTCATGTGAACAAGGAAAATTTACCTATTCAATGTTTTTGTAGTTATAGATGATGCATCATCATCCTTCTCTCTTATTTCAAGCAAATATAAAACAATGGTTTAACGAAGGGTGTACATTTATTTATTTGTATGCTATTTATGTGGCTTTTCTGAAATGTGGATTGGTTTTGGTATTGCACTTACTAATGGGCTAGTTAACATTGGCAAATTCTAGGGAGAATGATCAGCTGTCAAAGTATGGAGATACAAAGACAGCTAGAAACATAATGCTTTTGGAACTTAAAAAGCTTATTGAAGCAAATCCACTTTTCCGAGATAAGCTGGTATTTCCAGGTCTAAAGGCTTCAAGGCTGCGAACACTGATTAATCAAAGGTATCTGTTTTATAAAAGAACTTATAAGAAAAACAAAATCATGTAGCTCCTCAGGCTTATTATGCATGCATTGTGATTGCAGTTTGAATTGGCAACACCAACTTTGTAAAAATCCTCGACCCAACCCAGATATAAAAACCCTTTTTACAGATCATACATGTGGAACTTCAAATGGTGGCCGTGCAGCACCACCCACGAACAACCCTCTAGTTGGTGCAATTGGCAACACAAAGCCACTAGGAGGAGCCTTTCCTCCACTTGGAGCTAATGGGGTACTCGATTGAGATTTAGCTAATTGAAGCAAGATGAATAAATCATATTTGCTAATAAGAATATATGAGTTTGTAGAGCTTTATCCTTCCTTCTTTATTGTTACAGCCATTCCCACCAGTGACTGTATCCTCGGCCAATCCATTGGCTGGCTGGATGGTGAATCCGAATCCACCTGCCTCCCATCCAGCGGTTGCAGCTGGTCTGGCAACTGTAACCAATTCTCCTAATCCAGGTACAAGGATCTTGATGGCTGAGTTTGATTTTGGCATAATGGGTATTTGTGTATATTTCTGTTGCTATATTGCAGTAGGTGCATTCTTGAAAATGATATTACGCTTAAAAGGATATTTATATTTATTGAGATTAGAGAATCTGTTGTACATTAGAGTATTGTTGAATATTGATAACAATGTGTTTATTAAGCATGGAATGTTATTTGTATATATTAATGTTTGAGAATCTGGCATGCCTTTCTCTTGGCATAAAACGATATCTGCATGTATTAATGTTTGAGAATTTGGTGTGCAGTAGGTGCATTGTTGAAGCGTCCGAGGACACCTCCTGGTGCTGTAGGCAGTTTGGATTATCAGTCGGCTGATTCCGAGCATCTTCTGAAGCGTACTAGGCAAATGGATGAGGTAGTGCATTTCTGAATAGAGTTTGAATCCATGTTTGTGTAGATCTATTTGATTCAATACTTGTTTCCTCAATCTCATAGACTTAAGTAGGTTTGAAGGGACATTGTTTCACTTACCCATCTTTTTGTTAACAGATCACTTACCCAGTTACAAGCCTACCATCAACAGCATATTCTTCAGAAGATCTTCCCAAAACTGTTGCCAGAATCTTGAGTCAGGGTTCTAATGTCATGAGCATGGATTTTCATCCTTTACAGCAAACATTACTCCTTGGTTAGTCACAAACCCTAACCACATGTCTTATGATCATAACCTGCTCTTTTTACCATTCAGATACAATCAACATGGAAACATATTTTTTATTCTTATGCTCAGAAACTTAATTTGATACTCTATGTGTTCATTGGAAGGAGTGGCACTGTTGACAACTTTAACCATAACTTATCCCATGGTAGTTTGTACTGTAGTTTTCTACACACGATGATAAGAGGGTGATGGTTTATCAAGAATGTAAAGAAGGGAGGATTACTTTTTATCCTAGGGATTGAGACAACCCTTAAGGGTCAAGGGATGAGTTATAGTTTTGACCGCAGTGGCAGACACCCTTTTATTTGTATTTAAATATGGCTTTATGCATTGGATTCAAGTGCTATATTGCTTGACAATTTTATTGAAATTTGTATGCATGTATATGCAGTTGGTACAAATGTAGGAGAAATTGCGATATGGGAAGTTTCAACTTGTGAAAGGCTAGCTCTGAAGCCTTTTAAAGTGTGGGATTTGTCATTATGTTCTATTGCATTGCAGGTAAGTTCACTTAGTTTTCTGGATTTTTAGCTAATATTTTCCACTTGAATAATAATTGTGAACTGCAAAACCAGGCCGCTTTGGTGAAAGACCCAGCAGTGTCAGTAAACCGAACTATGTGGAGTCCGGATGGGGACTTTTTAGGTTAAGTTTCTTCTGAAAGCTCTCTTTTTAAAGAACTGAGCTCTGTGATAGTCTTTTTATAATGAAATTTCTATTTCAATATAGGCATTGCTTTTTCAAAACACATGATTCAGATACACCAATATACAGGTGGAAGTGAGACAAGACTGCAGTTTGAGGTCTGTTTATTTGGTTGTTCTGGATCTAAAGTTTCTGTCTTGCAGAGTTACTTTTAGGCCTAATTAATGTATTTAACAGACGGATGCTCATGTCGGAGGTGTTAATGACTTGGCATTTGCTCATCCAAATAAGCAACTTTGTGTGGTAACCTGTGGAGATGACAAAATAATCAAGGTACTTTTTTTTGGTATATATGTTTTAATGGTTTTGGAAGGTTGGGCATTGTGTAAAATTAGAAGATCTATTCCTTTGCATAGATTTGGGAAGTGGCTTCTGGTAGGAAGCTGTACACTTTTGAAGGACATGAAGCACCTGTTTATTCTGTTTGCCCGCATCATAAAGAAAGTATCCAGGTAATTAATCCACTTTCAGAATTGATTGATTCTGTTTGGTTACATGATACCATCGTACCACCAGAACTTGCCAGCTATGGAACGAATTATTCATTGCCTTTTGCCAATTATTGCACAATGAATCATTTGAGACTACTGATATTTTTCAGTAGGAATTTAACAGTTATTACATAAAACCTACCATGTTTGTCATGGTTGAAACTTGATTATTGTTCAAAAATATGAAATGTACAGTGTTCTTTGTATGTATATAGAATTATCGGACATGGAAAGTTCAAAGATCACATTATGTACTCTCTCTCCTCTGCAGTTTATTTTCTCGACAGCAGTAGATGGGAAAATCAAGGCATGGTTGTATGATAATATGGGATCACGTGTGGATTATGATGCACCAGGAAATTGGTACACTAGAATGTCTTATAGCTCAGATGGATCAAGGTGATATACTTTTTAAACTGGAAATTGATTATTAACTTACAAATAAATGATAATTCAGCAATGTATGATTCTTGTTGTCTCTCTGATTATCCTCTTAATGGTCATTTCTATGAAAAAAGGCTCTTTTCATGTGGAACAAGCAAAGAGTGGGAGTCATACTTGGTTGAATGGAATGAAAGTGAAGGGACAATCAAGAGGAAATATATGGGATTTCGCAAGCGTTCACTTGGGATTGTGCAATTTGATACCACAAAGAGCCGTTTCCTGGCTGCCGGAGATGATTTCCAGGTCAAATTTTGGGATATGGATAGTACGAGTATCCTTATGACAACTGATGCTGAAGGTGGACTGCAAGTAAGATTTTTTATCTGGGGAATATATGCAATGAATGTCATCATTAAAGGCATTGTGTTAAAAAAAACCATGCACATATTTTTTCTGTTTTAGCCTCCTTTAGGTTATCCAGGTACCAATTTTAGCTGTAAAAGTGAAACTAGTATCAGCAGGGACAGAAGCTTATATGCTTTATTATCTCTTGGTATGATCACAGACAAATGAAAACATAAATTCAGAATATTTATAGAAAAAGAAATACCGTTTTGATGGAAAATTTGGCTTTTGGGACAAGCTTATATGCTTCTCTGTGCTTATCAACTAGATGTAAGTTACGATGTAATACAGGGCTCTAATATGGATATAAATACCTAAATATGAGTACATTAACAGGATGATACCATTGTAGACCAGTACTAGATTGAAAACACTACCTCTTGTTTCTATTTGCATCAACCAGTGTAACATGGTTCATAATTTTTAGTCTCTCTCCCACTCCCACCCGCTCCTTGTTAGTGAAGTACTGTTGGTAAATTCCCTTTTTTTGCGACATTGCTTTTGTACTTCACATGGATGTAACTTTGGTTTCAGAAATTATTTTGACCTTTTCAAAGATGTTATAACATTTAACATTATATTTGTCTCTTTCTCTCTGTCATGTGTGTACATGCATTTATACATATACTTTACTCATTATACTGCAGGGAAGTCCTCATGTGCGCTTCAATAAAGATGGCTCACTGTTGGCTGTTACAAGCGAGAATGGGATCAAGATTTTAGCTAACTCAGAAGGATTTCGACTTGTAAGGACACAAGAAGGACGGAATTATGAGGCTTCACGGGGACAAGCAGATGCCAAGGTTAGGTATTTTCTCACATTCCAAGAAATAAAACGTGTGCTTCTCAAAAAAGGATCTGACGTGGCATCGTTCATACATCCACACAGCCTCCCATTGCAACTGCAATACCAGTAGCACCTTCGACAAGTACTCCAATTGCGGTCAATACAGCTGACAAAGTACTACAGACTTCGATTTCCGCTGCCACCATGGTATGTCTTATTGAGCCTAAAGTTTGCGTTATAAGATGTCTAGAAATTTTGGAATTGGCTATGCATATTAAATTATTGAGAACATAATATTTGTTTACCAAAGGTAAACTTTCATTATAAAATGCTAAAATTTCTTAGAATTAATTTTTTGTAATATAGCAGCAGCTTTGAATCTGCTGTGCTAGATGTAGGACATTGTGCAGGATTAGGACATGCAACAATTCTGATAAGACTTTATGAGTGTTATTTTTCTACAGATTAATCTCTTCTTCTTAAAATTAGCTATGCATATTGAGTTACCAAGGTGTAAAAAGCTATTTTCCTATACAGAATGGTGTGGATTCTGGCCGCAGTACAGATGTTAAACCAAGAATTGTGAATGAGACTCCTGAAAAAAACAAACCGTGGAAACTAACGGAAATAAAAGAAGCATCACAGTGTAGGTGCATACGGCTCCCTGATTCAGGCCCAACAGCAAAGGTAACTTTTATGAAATCTCTTTTTCCTATGTGTTCAAGTGAAAAATCCATATTTAGGTCCTTAAAAAGGAGGAGAGTACTAACATATTTGAGTGATGAATGATATATTAAATATTTCTCAAGATAAGCATGTTTGGATCAAAGAAAGTTTTGTCAAGAGAGTTCAGTCGGATGCAAGGTTGACTCCAGTTTTCTTAACATAGACTTTGTGCAATTGAAGGAAAACCTTTTTATTGAAAATCACACCTCCCTGATGTTGGATATGATATATATGATGTTGTGTGTGAATGAGGGAGGGAAGGAAAAAAGAAGAATGCCGTAAACTGAGCTTCCCTGATGTTGGATGTGGTACATATGGTCATGTGTGAGTCAGAAAGAAAGATACCATCTTTTAAGTGCCAAGAATGACCAATAAGACCAAGCAAGGGATTACATCTTAAAATGTTATCTTGTCTTGAAGAACAACAAACGAAAATAAATGTATGTAAATAGAAATAGAAACAGAAACTAAAAAAGTAAAAAAGTCCATATGTGATCCAAAGTTATGAACCCCTTCGAAAAGCCTGCCTGTTCAGCTGAACGGCAGTCATTTCTCCCTGCCCATACCCTCAATTCTGACTCTAGGATCGAGCCGCATAGTTTAACCAAGTAATGGCCAATCATGACTGTCCTATAATTGCTCAGCATCATGGGGTCTCCACTCTTGAAGATTGTCACAATGGTGTGGTTTGTCCATCTAGTAGGGGGAAACCTTCACATATAGCTCTATTAAAGATGTGTGCTAGCAACAGGAGCAAGATGAGAGAGAGAGAAAGAGAGTTTCAATTCAGGTCTCGAGGCTCATTTACACAAATTCTGGATCAGCTGTGCTAGCGCTCTTCTCAAATGCTGTTCATAAGTTATGGAAATGGACTCGAAATGAATCCAATCCTACAAGCAAGGTTTGTTCTTAAGAGTTAAAGGGTTCTTTGGTGATGGAATCCAAAAGTAAGCTGAAATAATGGGAATATTTTGTGCACTAGGCTACTGCAAGTGTGGCTCCAATTCTATGGCAACCTTCAAGTGGAATTATGATGACAAATGATACTGGTGAGGTGAATCCAGAGGAGGCTGTTCCATGCATAGCACTATCTAAGAATGATTCGTATGTCATGTCGGCTTCAGGTGGCAAAGTCTCATTATTCAACATGATGACTTTCAAGGTGAGGATTGTTTTTGGAATACAAATATTCTCTCCGGATGATTGAACACATGTTTATAGAGAGTGATTAAATACATATGTACACTAGGGGTTCTAGTTATTTCAGCTTCAGATGACAAGGTTTTTGAACATGATGATTTTCTGTGTGATTATTTTTATTTTCGTCAGTGATTGTCATGTTGCCAAGTCTGTTTCATGCTGATGTGGTTAAATTCATGAGTATATACATACTCTACCTCTTTACTATGGAAGCTTGTTATTGATCTCTCATGAATTTGCATATGATATACTGGGTTCATTTATAACTCTCGTAGGTGATGACAACCTATATGCAACCACCTCCAGCAGCGACATATCTTGCATTTCATCCGCAGGATAATAATATAATTGCAGTCGGTATGGATGATTCTTCAATTCAGATCTACAATGTTAGAGTTGACGAGGTAACGAACGGATCTCTTGCATGGTTTAAAGTTTGTGTTATATATGGTTATGCTACCCAAGCATATTAGAATAAACTTTGTGTGTTCTGAACATACCTAGGCCCAAATCAACCAGTTAAGGTGGAGCATAAATATGAAGTGTCTTTCATGTTTTTTTTATTAATTAACTACTAAATCGTCATGGAGTGTCAGTTACCAGCATTACGAAATTCGTGTGATTTCCTTTATGGTTTGGCAGGTGAAAAGCACATTGAAAGGTCACCAGAAAAGGATCACAGGGTTGGCGTTCTCCAACGTGCTGAATGTACTTGTGTCGTCGGGAGCAGATGCACAGGTAAATGTCATAAAGATTGATACCTTTTTTATTTGATGTTCTTGAACTGATTCCTTTTGAATTGATACCTTTGGAGCTAAAAACATTTGATCAACTAATGTCTCTGAAACTAAACTTTGCTTTACTTTCCAGCTATGTGTTTGGAATACCGATAGTTGGGAAAAGCGTAAAAGCAAGTTATTGCAAGTACCCACTGGTCAACCTTCAGTTGCCTTCAGTGAAACACGTGTACAGTTCCATCAGGATCAAACAAGGCTTTTAGTAACCCATGAGAGCCAATTAGCAATTTATGATGCGGCTAAATTAGAGCTATTAAAACAAGTTAGTATTTTTTTCTTGCAGTTTGGACTGTGTTACACTAAGATTTAATAACATTGTGAAAGAAATTGATCATATCTTTAAACCTCTAGCCACACTCAGATTTAACAGAATTATGAAAGAAAAAACAGTAACTGCTTTAGATTTGTATTCCCCATTAAGATCAACATGCATTATGAAAGAAAAACAGTAAACATTTTAAACTTGATTTTGTTGTCTCACTAAGATTTTAAATAGAATTATGGACGAAAATTACTCAGACGTTTGTCAATTTCTAATACCACCAGGAAGATTTAATAGCTCTTGATAAAAGCAAAGTACGCAATATTTAAAGTTCTAATCTCACATACTGCCAGAAAATTACAATGTATTCAAATACAAGAAACTGGTGATTAAAAATAGAAAGGCATTAATGCCTTAAAAAAATCCTCAACATTTTCAGGGTATTTTATTCATTTATAAAAGTTCAAATTTGCAGTGGACGCCTCGTGATTCGATGCCCTCATCGATATCGCATGCAATCTACTCATGTGACAGTCAACTGGTTCTTGCTAGTTTTGTAGATGGGTCAGTGGGAATCTTCGAGGCTGAGAACTTGCGGCCGAGATGCCGCTTGGCTTCCTCTGCTTATACCCCGTCTATTAATTCTAGGTACGTGCACATGTATATAATCCGCCACATGCATTTTAGGTTACCAAAATCCAGAAAGCTAGGATCATTTTGGTGTTTTCCTATATGTGCATGTGTACACATGCATACACATAACTAGATCACATTTTTTGTACTACACCATATGTGTATATGTATCTGCACGTGTTTGCATATGCATATATGTTTGCATATAATGTATATAAAGCTCTCATGTGAATTGATGTTATATAATCCGGTTATTATTCATGAGTGCCTGCAGTATTGGGGTATATCCTTCTGTCATTGCGGCGCATCCATTTGAGCCAAACCAATTTGCCATCGGATTGACGGATGGTTCAGTTCAAGTAATAGAGCCTCTCGAATCTGAAGGCAAGTGGGGACTTGCTCCATTAGCTGAGAATGGATCAACAAGTAGTACTAATTTGATGGTTGTGGCTGGAAACCAGAGCTCGGAACAAGCGTCAAGATAATCAACCACTTGAATATGATGTATGGACATGCAAAATCTAAGATCCACATCCAAGAAAGCAAGGGACAATATGCATACTCTCATCTCCCTCCTAGGCATGTAACGCAACAAATGAAACATATAGTTGTAACATGGTATCAATATCTTTATCACAAGTTCCAGCTCTTTTCAGGGTGCACCTATTTATTATATACCAAAATATATTAGTTAGCAACAAATATACCATGTACATATCTTGTATTGATATTGGTCTTTTGACCAATGCCTCATTGATTAGAATGGGAATAAATTCTTATTTCATGATATAAGACCATCAATTTCATGTGGGTTTAGGTTTTAGGACCTTTCCGTTTTTTTAGGGTTACAAACTCATGTAAAAAAGAGATGAAAGCTCATTTTCTTTGTCAATTGGTTAGAAAGATAGTGTGAGGATTGTCACTTATGTAAATATATGTATACATAACTGACAATCCTCCATGTTAACATCTAATCATTGAAATTAAACTCTAACATGGGGTCGATCTCCAAAAACTTTTTCAATGCCTTTAATTATGGGTTTAACTTGACACTCTCTTCCTTTCACACCTTATAATTAGTTATAATCATGATGAATTATTCATATTAATTAACTCTTAGGGTTTATAAATAGTTGTATGCAATAGTGAGCTTAAATTATTATACACCAACTCTAATATGGGGTTGATCTCTAATTCTTTTTCAATGACTTTAATCATGGGTTTAACTTGAATCTCTCTTCCGTTCACACCTACATAGTTATTTATAATCATTATGAATTATTCATATCAATTAACTCTTATGATTTATAAAAAGTTGACGTAAATTATCACATGGGGTTGATCTCCAATTCTGTTTCAATGAATTTAAATCATGGGTTTAACTTGAATCTCTATTCCTTTCACACCATATAATTAGTTAGAATCATTATAGATTATTCAGATTAATCAACTCTTATGGTTTATAAAAAGTTAGATGCAATAGTGAGCTTAAAGTATCATCTTGAAATAGGGATCTATAACTGGGTTAATTAATCCTTAGGCTAATTTGTTTTTGTAATCCTTATGTCTTTCAACTAACTTGGTCAATAATTAGTTTTGTTTAATCATGGATTTATTCCTATTGAGTGGATGATTTTAATTCCCGTAGGGTTTGATGAGCTCTTGTTATGGAGCTTTGATCTTAATTTGTTGTACATGATTTTAGCATAAATGTCTGATATATCATAATTATGCTAGTAATATTTAGCAGTTACATAGCTTTACCACTGACCATCATACTTACACAGCTTTGGATTTAGATCATACTGATCTAAATCAATATTTTCAAATTAGTTTATTCACATGTATTTTCTTGTTTCCATTTCTTTTTGGCCACTGCCCTCTTCTTTTGCTTGTATTATATGTTTGATGTCTTAGTGTGAACTTATGGAGGTACTTATGTATGTTTCTTGGGATGGATTTATCATGTAGAACGTGGAATCATCAAAGGTTAATATTGGGGTATGGATAAAACAACTTGCACATGTGTATATATAAGGAATCTTAGAGAGAGAGAGACAGAGCATACATTAGGAAATTGAAAGGTATTCTTACCTGTGGCACAGTGCACTTCTGGGTATTGGATCATACCTGGATCGTTTCCTCAAGTCCATATTCAAGTTTTCTGATGGTTTTAGAGAATAACCCTCTACCTTAATAGAGAAGATTTAATGGTTGTAATGGTGGTTTTTACATGCAATTAATATAATTGTAAGCTTATCGATATAGAGACAGAGCATGGATCATGTTAATGCATGTTTTCGACTTGAGGTTCACTAGCACTTGCATATATTTTACTTGTTATGAGAGGATCCAGTCAAGAGATGAGAATTTCAAACAGTAAGCACACTATTGATGCATGGTGACTTGCAATTTTCTAATTTGAAACCCCGGTTTTTATCTAAGCAGTCTTGATTCATGAAAAATGCATTTGAAGCTTTTAACTTTCTGAAATCAATTATTGACAGACCCAATGATACTTAAGAACAATCCAACAGAATAACTTTTCACCTTACTTGAACCATGGATGTGCTAATACTTGCTGATATCTCAAATCTAATGAAGAATATCCAGATATAGTCACTCAAAATACTTCTCATATTAAATTAAAAGGGAATGAAACAGGAAACAAGTTTGGCATCATTACAAAAGCTAGCTAGCGCCCAAAAGAATTAAAGAATTAACTTTTTCCTCCCTCCTTTCCTGTATATGTACATATATTATCTAGTGTGTTAGTTAGAGAGAAATTATACGAGTTTACAACAAGCATGTGCTTGGATTTTACTTCGCTTTGTCTCCTGCCTCACTTTTCCTGGAGACTTTAATGGTCATCCTCTTCCAGAATTGGTTGAAGTTGGATGGCTTGCGCTTCGACTTTGGCACAACACTTCTGAATACATGCGACCACTGTAGTGGTTGCTCCAGTCGATGAATAGGCCAACCACCACATAGAAACATTCGATTGTGGCTGGAACCACCTCCTTTCCTAGTTACATCAGACGGTAGTTCTATGCGAGAATCACCCCGACCAGAAGCTCTAGAATCACCTCTAACCAACTCAATATTGTCCATATGATTCACATTAATTGCTTCCACATCCATCAATTTATGGAATGAAGTACCCTCATCTCCTTTTGGATTACCATCACCAACTAGAAACACAGGTTTCTTTTCTTGTTCCCGTTGTTTGTAAACATGATCTAGCAAACATGATTCCTTTTTATGGTGGCATACTAGTCCAGCTCCAAACTCCTTGAGCTTCTTCGATAAATCAAGAACTGAGACAGGAGACATCTCTTCTCTCTCCCAATTCTCCAATTCACCATCAGTAGATGCGCCGTTCTTGGTTTCTGTGGCATGCAAGGCAGCAACAGCACCTGAATCGTTCCATCGCATTACCCGATCATATAAATCTGAACCAATTGATTCTCTGAACGACTTGGGGCAGTTTTGGGAAGGAGGAACTGGTATTCCTATGCACCATTTATTTAAATGTCAAAACATTTGCATACATATAATGGCTTTACATACAAATATCACATCATACGTATAGTTGAAGAGATTATAGTTTAGGAAGACCAATTGAGCGCCATAATTTCTCAATTGCCTCAAGGTTTTGAGAAGAATGAAGCATCCCTAGGGCCTAAACAATGCACATCATTTTTAATGTCAACATATATTTAAATATCAATGTTACATGCACATGCCATATCATGGGTATGGTAGAGTTTAGATTTTATAGGACAAACAGAATGTTTTAATGCCTCACAGATCTTGAGTTCCTTTTGGTTCGAAGCAAACATGCCTAGGCAGCATGCATCACCATTAATACAAATGTCAAGATATAAATAGTAGCATCAACAAAGTACATCCTTTGATGGACATTGTAGGGTTACTATATACAGACACATATATGATCCCATAACATAACAAAATAATATTGTGTATGTTGTATTGTGATGATCCGTCACATCATGGACATGGGAGGGTTTATGATTTTTAGGATTTTAGGGTTCCTATGATTTACGGCATTGGATTTGGGATATAAAATGTGCGTAGGCTTTCGGGATAAAACAAGGGGGATCTTTAGGGTTTTGTGAGAAAGAAATAAGTACCTGAGGGGAAAGGAAGCTCATTCGTGTATCCAATCATGTTGGATAAGTAATATTGATCCTTTTCTTCTTCCCGCTTCTTCTTTTTGCAGCTGCAAGGTGAGACAAGCAGAAAGAAAGAAAGAAAGAAGAGGGTCTTTCTATTCTAAAAGCTCAGCTGCTTCTTTCTTCTGATCAAACGAATGGAATGGAACGGAACGAGTTTTTGTTTTCCCTGCCTGCCTGTCTCTGTGTCTGTCTCTGTGTCTGTCTTATCTGGTGGATCGCACATACACGGCGTTGATCTCTCTCTCTCTCTCTCTCTCCAAAAGCAAGTTGTGTGTGTGTGTGTGTCTCTATCTCTCTCTTTCTCTCTTTCTCTCTCTCTCTCTCTCTCTAAAAGCAAGTTGTGTGTATCTCTCTCTATCTCTATCTCTAAAAGCAAGTTGTGTGTATCTCTCTCTATCTCTATCTCTAAAAGCAAGTTGTGTGTGTGTGTGTCTCTCT
>NW_028230822.1:0-29577 GCF_043228905.1 Azolla caroliniana | reverse complement strand
CCTCTAAATTCTCTGAAATCTTTTTTCTTTTCTTTCTCCTTCGCTTTTTTTTTTATTTTTTTACTTATTTGGTGTTGGGGGAGGAATGATGTCTTTATTTGATCGTTGGGGTGTGAGAAAGTGAAATATATGGAAATTATTTAACCGTTTTTTGCCAAAACGAAAAAAACAAGTATCGATAATAAGGGACTTACTATATTTATTATGTTGGCTCCCCTTCTCACCCAATTCAACGCGGCGTCTACTACGCAAACCTCAACCCCCCTAAATTCAACAAGAAGTCTACCTTCTTCTTTTCACTACGCATTTATAACTTATTCTTTTCGCTCTTGTCAACATAAATGTCACATGTGTATGTGTATGTGTATGTGTATGTGTATGTGTATGTGTATGTGTATGTGTATGTGTACCTATACGTGTATGTATGTGGATATGTGTATGTGTATGTGTACCTATACGTGTATGTATGTGGATATGTGTATGTGTATGTGTACCTATACATGTATGTATGTGGGTATGTATGTGTAAGTATATGTGTGTCTGTATAAGCGCCTTGAGGTTGTTAGAAGTTCAAATTCACAACAAAATGGGCATACAGACTTGCATTTACACCTAGGGATGGCTCTTCAGCTTTGTAAAGTCGTCGTTCTTTTTTCGTTGCAACTTGTAGCATCTAGCACGCAGGGGCAAATTGACCTTGTGTTGAAAGCTAGTTCACTCCATCAATGATGCCCATTAGTATATAGTCTTGGGTCTTGCTTGTGAAAAGTTAATTCATTCCATCAAATGGTGCCCAATGCCCATGATCTTTATGGGGAATTTACGAAAAGCTTATGCCCGTTGTCTTTTCTCCTTTTTCTAATACATGCATGGTCTATCTTTAACACATTCACATGTTTGCCTCGAGTCAAAAGCATCTGCACCTTGATGCTATTGCCCTTATCAAAAGTGAATTTGCAATGGGATTTGGGATTAATGGTATTTGATATGCATTTGACCAAATTCATTTAACAACCCCTATGGTTGCTTATTTTTTGTCGATTCATTGCTTTTGTGGTATTTGACTCAAGAATGGAGTGTATGTCTTGAACACGATGCCAACTAGTTAAGGGGGGTTGGAACTTGGATAATAAATCATTAACAATTAGATAGAATGTCCATGTTATAAAAGCATTTGTCCCCCAATCTTTGCACCTAGTGTCTTGGTTATTGTTTTCAAAGAGAATGAGCAATGGGATTCATGGAATCTAATAAGTGTTTAACTAAGTGTCATTAATAGTTTGCATGGCAAATGGTTTCATGGATCTTACTTCCCCAAAAATTGCAATATAGGGTTTTACATTTTTATGATGCAATGTCAAGTGAATTTGAGTGAAATAATCATTCGTCAACGCTTAGATAGAGTGGTTGTGAGTATCTTGCACTGCATGCCCAAGTCTTCGACCTTTCAAATCCCATCTCTTGCTTCTTCCTAACGGGTAATCATTATTTTTCCTTCAAATGCAATTGCATATCTCATGATATATTCCAATGTTCAACAATCCAATACATATTCTATTAATGTTGATCAAATTATTTCCCTTTATTTTCCCCATGAACATCACCATAGGGATTCAATAAATCAATCTTACATTTGTTGAGAACAATATGTATCAAGGGTCAAGGAGCATGCCATAAATATATAACCATAACCCGTGAATCTACTAGACATGGTTTATCATAGCCTTTTCTTTACAATTTCTTAGCACGTGTATGGGTGTCATTTAATTAGGATATACATACAAATACTGAATAGGGGAAGCATTCATATTACTCGTGGAAAATTGACATAAAATGTTTTTTTTTAATAGGCTTTCAACGCTAGCGATGTAAAGGGTTAACCTATAATAACTTCTACATAAGAAGATACATCATCATTCTTATATGTGTTACCACCATACCTTCTAAGCAGTGTATACACATATTCAATAGGAAGGATTCATTGAATGCATGGAAATGGATACATTGTGTTTTTCTTAATAGGTGTTGGACACACGTGATATCAAGGGTTCACATATAGCGACCCCTTGAGAATAGATATCGTAACAAAACAATGAACTTGAATTCAATGAAGTTCTATCAATCTCAATGTTTACAACATTATCACAACTAGTGAATCTCCTCCCTCGAATATTGAGAATATTGAATTGGCCAACTTATTAATGTAAACAAACATATTATGAGGATTGTGGTGGGTGATTTACTATAATTTATCTAAACAAGTGTGATGAAGTGGATCTTGCAGAAATAGACCCATTTACAATTATTTTATCATTAATTGAGGCGAGGCTCTTCTAAAAGTGCGATAAACAACCTTAGCTATGAACAATGACATCTCAACGCCAAGACAATGACTTGTTAGTGCAAGGTCATATTTTTAACTCAAGAGGAAGTGATAACATCATGAAGTCACACCTTTTAATTTAAACAGCTTAACATCGCAAGATTTAATTTCCAAGGTGATGCTATCATTTTCACCTCCAAAAATGTGCCAATGTTGTAAAATCATAACCTTAATCTCGTGATGTACACCCTTTACCAATGCACCCCAACTGCATCCACACAGTAACATGCTTTAAACAGGCAATGCTTTCACATATTGCTTTAGCAAGTGTTGTCTTGTTTGCTAAAGCGAGGCTACAATGTGCCACCATTATTTTTTACAGTTTGCAATGTTGTCCATCAATAGGAACTTTATACTGTGAAGCATAAAAAGCAAATGCCCTTTGTAACAAAGCCATGTGATTGCATAATGCCATGTGGTTGCAAGTTGTCCCCATATAAGGCTTTAGTTGTAGCCACTAGTTAGCATCAAACCGGCATATGCAACTTTGGGAACTTTATTCATGATATTATTTTTGTTTAACGATGGTACTTGTGTTGCATGCACATTATATTCCCACTATAGAGTAAACTAGGCAACGGTATAGAAAAAAGTGGGGTTATGAATTTGGAATGCATGATTCAAGAGAGTTGAGAAATTGCAATCCACGTTATATGGTACTGTACAAACAAGGACATATCTATGCAGGTCTATTGAGGGTGTAAGTCCCTTACAAGGGAGTTGGTAGGTTCAAAGCAAGCAACATATAATGTAGGTCAACATGTTTGCAGGCTTAAAACTCATCTTGAGGTTAAAAAAGATGTTAATGTAACTTTCTTCCATTCTTTCTTATATGTCTTTCATTTTGGTTTGAAACTCTTATAGTTTGGATGATTTTTGAATGATTATATTCATACGAAAACCTGGTCTTTCAACCATGCTACTATCCTTATGAGAGGAATAGGAAGGAACTTCATAAATATAGTTAACGGCTTGGCACAAGAAACTTAATCATACCAATATTTTGTTATGGAATGAACTTAATTTTTAAGGTTGAGAAACTCTAAGCGTTTTATTTTCATATCTTTATAATGTGCTTAAATTATTATGTTTTTGCGGAGGTACAAATTACCAAATACATATGTTCTTTTCAAAACAAAAATATAGGATTGCATCTCTCCACCTTAAAATATGCACCGAGTTTAAGGTCTTGATGAAGGAAAATTCCCAATCCTCTTTAAGGTCTTCATGAAGGAAAATTCATCTCATTACAACCCTATCGGAAGAACCTAAAGTCTCTTACTTTCCATCTAATGTCATCGTTAAAAGTCCACATGATAACGAAACAGAAGCATTGAATGATCCCCGCTAAAAATCAATGTACTACGTCGTGGAATAATGACACTTACGATTAATATTATGAATGGTTGAATATTCACCCACCAAATCTTGCTATGACAATGAGTGAAATCATGAGCTTATGGATGGAATTATTAAATGGTTGGTAAAACCAAGCTTTTGAATTCAATTGAAGCCTAATAAACAACAAAGCGCACTACCACACAATCCAACCATGCATACACATTTACAATAAATGTCACAAACATTGAGCCATTTAAAACACGTATCCCAACCTTACCACTCATACCCACTAACTACATATAGTTACATTCCACCAAGCGCTAGTTGCATTAGGAAGTAAAGCATATCGAAATTATTAAATACCAGTCTCACATATATTTATGAAAACATTGAGGAAAAGTCATTCACCTCAAAAGGGCAAGTTTTAAAGATTTTTAATTGACTTTGAGAGACTTTTCTAATAAATTTATTAAAATACGAAGAATAGTATGGAACTTTGTCTCAATAAAATTTCATCGAAACTTACTAAATCTCGATGAAATGGGCTCTTTGAAAAAATTCCAATGAGCTCTACTTGAAGTCAACTTGCCATTTAAAGCGCAAAATATTTCATCAAGAACATTTCATTCATGTTGAAAGTTGTTTGCAAGATAAGGTTTTCCAAGATAGAACAAAAACAACGTTGATGTGGCAACTCTACAACATACAAGGGGGTCAAGTAACAATTTTAAGGATAGAAAGGAAGCTTTAATATTAATTTAGATATTGTGTTGGATACAAATCTAAATGATCCACCACAACCAACAATTGCATCTCAATAGCAAATCAACAACTATTCGAAGCAATGTAGGACAAACTACATGTTGGCTTTGATCAAGATTAAATTGATGTGTTGCATAGTACTTGTTTTCCGTGGTTCTATTTAATATTTAAAAAGTACGCCTAATTTGTTAGTTCCTTGACCATTTTTCTAGAAGGGACAAGCTTCACCATTCACGCGACATGCAAATTATATTAGTGATAATAGATAGATGCACGAGTCACTGTTTCTCGTCAAACTTCTACAAGAGAGATTATTACAATTGAATATCGATGATAATAAAATAATGAAAAATTAAGGAAAATAGAGAGCCAAGAGTGATTGAAGGTGCGACTCCCAAGTGTTGTTTTGGACCTGAACCTTCAATTTGAGCATTGCAAATGTTTTCTCGTGAATGAGGCTCACACTATAAACCCTCATAAATAACTACACCTTCATCAAAACTAAGAAGTTCTTTTACATGGTTAACATGAAAATAGGATGAACAAAGACATCATTGGGAAGATCAAGACTTAATCATAAATAAAGTTCACAATAGGGCAAGGCTAATTTAGTGCAATTACTTGTAAATAATGTTTTAGAATATTGACATGCAAATTACTTTTTTACAAAGGGGAAGAGCATGAGAATGTCTATTATGGGAGGACGAGATTGAGAGGATTCGGCCATGCAAGAGCTTATACATCTAATGAATCATTCTTAGCATATATAATAGTTTTGAAGGGAAAATTGCAATGGGTCTCTATGGAGGATGACCTTCTCAATTTAGTGGAGTGGAAGCCTATTAGGGTGGTTGCAAAAACAAGGAAGGTATGTATTATTGATCCCCATCCTGAAAAAGTAAACCCTTTTTGGGATATTTGGGTTTGTGATAATAAGTCCTTATTTGAGTTAGACTGGGATCCGATGGAATGGTGGTAGAGAGATGCTAATGATAAGATGGTTTCTTTCTTTGACTACTCTGAAAATTAGGTAGGGAATTCCAGCGAACGAGGAATCCAATTACTTTGGCTGCAACAGGGTATGGTTAAATAGTAATATTCCTATGCATTCATCATTGGCATTTTGGAAATGGTTGTGGGTTCTACAGATTCCTCGGAAAATCATTACATTTAGATGTTTATGTGTCCACTATGCACTTCCGGTCTTGGAATGGATGCATAGGGAAGAGGGAACCAAAACTTGCTCTCTTTGTGGGCTTAACTTGGAATCAATGCAACATGCCTTATGGAACTGTATGACAACATGTTCTATTTAGAAACATATGTTGCGCCTCATTGATGTTGCATATGGGCCTAATGTTATTACATGGGGAAATGTCTTTTGGATGGACATAAATGTGGATAAGCATAATTATGAAAGGGAAAAGATACTATTTACCCTTCAAACTAGGGGAAGGCAAGTTAAGGACATACCATACTCAAGCTCAAATCGATTGAGTGTGGATGCCACAGTATGGGCTACGATATCATCAGTGGTTCTATGAAATATTTGGATAGATCGATGCAAAAATGTATTTCAGCAAATAAAGCAAAATGTTGTTCATTGTGTGAAGGAATTTTGGTCGATGTTTATCTCAATTTTAAAAGGTCAATATGACTCCTTCACGGGTAATGAAGATATGAATTTTCTAAAACAACAATCTTTTAAAGGCAAATGGAAGGATTTGTTAGTTTTTCTGGAGAGAAATGACAAAATGGATTGGCAATATGTATCCTCGTGATGGTTATTTTCCTTGCTTTTTGCCTTGTCCTTGTAGTACCAATGCCAATGTTACTTCGACGAGAAGACACGGGAAATTAAATGTATGACATGTACTTAACAATACGTCACATGACTAGCCCCTTGTTGTCATTCAACATAATCAATGCTTCTTGGACTTGGGATGTCTCCTAAGTTTATGTCAATGTAGCCCCGATATCTTTGCTTGATAAGGAATTGTGTCATTTTATACTTCAACTTGAGAAGCTTGTTTTGTCAAGTTTATCAGGATGTAGATAGTTCCTTGTTTGCAGATTCATCTTGTCGATGGCGTTTTCTTCATCATTGCTACTTCATTCAATGTTCACAACATTGAGAATATGGTGTAATTCGAGTGCAACTCTTATGCGTACTACCTATGTAGCCACGTTACATATGGAAAGTTGAAAAGTGTTTGATTGCATCAAGAAACACAAAAGCAATGGAGAACCTACCCCAAGAATAACCCTCATTTGATACCATGTAAAGAACTAGAGAATATAGTTCAATGACGGATCAAGTGTATGTGCATAACGAATAAATTAAGATTATTTGTGCGTGTGTGCTTGTGTGTGTGTGTGTGTATGTGTGTGTGTGTGTGTGTGTGTGAGAGAGAGAGAGAGAGAGAGAGAGTAGAAGGTCATGCATTCAACCCCATACATTCCACAGTGGTATCTAGTAAATTAAGAAATTATATATGAAGCAATAGAGAGATATGAAAATAGGGTAACAAATCCAATACCTAAGATTAATTGTCTAACAAATTACCACTACGGTAAGCTAATGATAATAAAACAGAAAGAGAAAAGGAGAGATACCAAGAGAGTTCTAGTTGATCGAATGGATGACTAACAAGTTAAAGTACTAGAAGTCACAATCTTGGCCATTTCATGTACACCCCCAAGTTGTACGATGTATAATGAACTTGTTATATTACATTAGTTGTCATTCCTACCTTGGACAAAGAAGGCTTTGCATTATGTTTTACAACCTCTTCGATATTTGTTGTACAGAAAGAGGGATAAGATGGGAATGACATGGGTTCCATGGAACAACATATGATGGAGCAAGTTAAAATAATAAAATACCTCTCGTGTGAATAAGGAAGAGTTTTTCATTGAAATAGGTGGAGGGGGATGCTCTTATGTATGCATTCGGAAGAAGTCCGTTTCTTTTTATGTGATGGATGGTGTCATGAAGCATTGTTGATTTGCAGGCAACATGTGGAAGGTTATCAGATGCATATAAACTGTTCGAAGGGCTGAGATCCCTTAAAGTGGGTGTTGATCACATGGTTGTACATGACGACATGTTTATAAGTTCTGGAATCATGGATTAAGACATACAAAATGACCTCTATACCATAATGCTTTGATTGAGTTTTACGTTGAATATGGAAAATAGAGGATGCTTGGTCATAATTTGTAAATGTGGGGGTAGATTGGATGCATGTGATGACCCAAAGGTGGCACTGAGAGATGTTGAATATAAACATGACGAGGAAGATTGATTTGGTTTGAACATATGGCAAATTCATGGTATGTTTCAACTATTGAAGAAGTGTTCAATCAAGTCTATCAAAAGAAGGATTCATGGTTAGCTAGTGTCTTACACAAGACGGGTTGGGGAAGGATAATCATCTCCTTTCCATCATTTTGTATTTTGTAACTGATATGGGTTTTTTAAACTAATGGAAGGATATGTTTTTTAAAAATAAAATAAAATAAGGAAGAGTTTTAATTTTAATAGCTAGCTTTTCATTGATAGTTTATTATCCTATTATTGTAATTGCTTAGGATTATCGATAAATGCCCTATTATTGAGTAAACATAAACACATGAACACTTATTGGGAATGTTTGTGTAAAGGGGCTAACTTGATCAACCCATCTTACTAATCAAGTTCATCCACACTATTAACGAGGGTTTATGATCCTACCCCATGTGACAATATAGAGGCATTGATTTCACAATTTTACAAAATTTTAAGTTACAATTTAATAATGCATTCACTTGTGGATAATTATGATAACAAACAACAATATTTATAGAAATGCCATAAAAAGGACATTACCACATTCATGAGTGGTCCATGATGTAAACCACATATCTCACAACTACTACATCATTGCATTGGTATAGAAAAGAGATCCCAATGCCATGTAACATATTACAACAATAAAGATACATATTTGTGAGGACCACAAGAAGAATTCTGTCCATCTTCCGTAATTATTCAGCAATAATTGATATTATGAATTAGGTGTGCAACATCAACTCGATGACAACAATTCCCATCATTTTGAGACCTTGTACAAGGAAGAAATTGCAACAAATATAACGATGCAAAGTCTCCACAATTTTGATGTATATGTCTTATTTATTCCATCTAAATCTAAGAGGAATATAAAATTCTGCAAGATTATTGCTACAAGCAAGATGATGAAAGGTTTTGAGACATTTTATTGCTTCATATTTAGACACTTTTAATAGATTGCCAAGTTGCAAATTATGTAGGTAACACAAATGTCTATAGTGGAAGACAAAATCCTAATAATATAATGAAATGCTTTATTACACACATACGTGGTACCAAACACAAGACCATGCATTTTAGGAGACACAATAGAGTAGTTATAAACAAGCTACTAATATAGAGCATGCATCTAGAAGCACTAGTTTGCAAACACAAATGAACTGCATATATGTTGTATTTCTATAACAAATAACTATGGACATCAATCATGGCCATGTAGAAAGAGAGAGAGAGAGAGAGAGAGAGACCTATACACTGGGTGTTTGCACAATTTACACAGGTGGACCCAAAGTCAGAGATAGAGATTGTTTTTCTATTTTTGAGATATTGGGGATTGCGTCATAATTAGAATATGTGCAATGCTTTTGTATTTGATGGTAGACATGGAGTGAAAGCATATCTACGAAAGTTGAAGGGAGTACTAATGTGACAAATTTCTTTATTGGAGCAAGTGGAAATCCTTTCCTCGGTCGATTGTTCGTCTTGCCTATTGGCAATTCAACATGTTCCACTACCCATGTAGTGTAGTGTAGTGTAGTTAGTGGGTGACCATACTTCATGGTCACACCCATTGTAAGTAGTGTTTTTTACACACATTTATTAATATAATTGTGTGTATTGAATGTCATAAGTTGGAGGGATTTTGACCTTAAAGTGCACGCCTTTTTTTTTTCCATAAAAAATATCCTCCATTGGTATTAAAATTAAAGGAAACAATATACATATATTGTCTTGCATCTGTTCAAAACTAATACAACACCTCCTCGGCATATCCATAGTCTCTATAGCCTCTTTTGAGTGCATTCCATGAGATGATATTTGAAACCATAATTGTGCTAAATGTTTTCTGCACAGTTTCTACGTTTCAAGCATATCTCGAAATTAAACTAGACCACTCAAAAAGACTTCTTTCTTATCTTATGGCAAAGACTTGTTAAGCTTCAAGCATACTTCTCAATAAGGGCACTTGTTTCTATGACCTCTATGTTTTGCGAGGACATTTGAACATGGAAGTTGTTCCCTTTTTGTATATCTACCATGTTGCCACATGCTTTCAACATACCAGAAAATGTCATCATATTAAACCCCTCCATTTGCAGGTGCTCAACAAAATTAAGAGTTTCTTCACAAAACCCAATCCAATGATTCTTGATATTGCATAAACTGAACATAATTCAATGATTCTTTATCTTGACCGTTCTCTACATATCCTCTTGTGCTTTTGCAAGGAAACAAAAAATATATGACAGTATCTGGGGCAATGCCATCATTCTGAATCTGTTTAAAATGGTCCAACTTTGTGGCCTTGACCCTATTTAGCATACTCACCAATAAGTGCATTCAAAGAGACTATATCTCGAATAGGAAGCTCTTGAAGCCAATAAGCTCTTGAAGCACTTTTTGAGATTTTACAAACTCTCCACATTTGGCATACATATTCAATAAAGTATTTCTAAGCATAAAATCATTTTTCAGCAACCTTGACCTGAGAATCATATTATGCATTTGTTTACCCTTGTATAGAGCTCCTAGGTTTCCACAAGCCTTTAAACCAATAAGTGAATTCCAAGAGACTATATCTCGAATAGGAAGCTCTTAAAGCACTTTTTGAGATTTACAAACTCTCCACATTTGGCTTTCATATTCACTAAGGTATTTCCAAGCATAAAATCATTTTTCAACAACCTTGAGTTGAGAATCATATTATGCATTTGTTTACCCTTGTATAGAGCTTCTATGTTTACACAAGCCTTCAAAATGCAAATGAATGAGATCACATCAAGAAAAAAGCCCTCACGTGGCATACATTCAAAACACTTTAGTGCTTCAAGATCTTGCCCTTGTTGGGTATGTGCTGAAATTAATGTTGACCAAGAGACAACATCTTGGACAAGATGCCCTTTGAGCACTTCGTGAGCCTTCCATTCTCCAAATTAGCAAGATGCATAGTCCAACCTCTAGAAAAAACCCAGCAAAGGAGTTCGCAGAAAAAATCTCACATTTCACATACATATCTACACGCACAGTGCCAAGCACAATATTCTTCTCTAACAAGTCCCTCCTTGTCTCAATCTCATCATGAAGCTTGATGCCTTCATTTATTGCTCCAGTGTTGCCACATGCTTTCAGGATGGAAATGAATGTTATTGCATTAGGAGAAATTCCCTCAGCTCGCATCTGTTCTAAACAACTCAGTGCTTCGTGATCTTTCCCATTGTGTGTATAGCCTGCGATTAGTGCTGACCATGACACTTCATTTCGAATAGGAAGCACATCAAGAACATATTGTGCTTCGGTAAAGAGACCACTTCTAGCACACATATCTACTAAAGTTGTGCCAAGAATGATATTCATATTAATCAAGCCTCTACTCACAGTCTCATTATAAATCTCATTTCCCTCGTCAATAGCTCCTATGGCACCACAAGCTTTCATGATGCAAATGAAGGTGATTGCATCGACAAGATAACCATCATATCTCATCCTTTCAAAGCATTTCAATGCTTCATAGCCTCGACATTGTTTGGCATATCCAACAATTAGTGAAGACCAAGAGACTTCATTTCGAATAGGAAGCTCTTCAAGCACTTGTTTTGATTTTGCAAGCATACCACATTTAGCATACATATCAACCAAGGTTGAGCCGATTTGAAGAGCATCCAACACTAATGTTGAAGAACATCCTTCTTGTGGGCACATCAATTGTCTATGAGAAGACCAATTTACTCCTCGTGATACACATCCCATCAACTTTGTTCTGGGCAACAATTTCCAGGTATGCAGAACCCAAGATGCATGAATCAAAATAATGAATCTAGACTATTTCCTCCCCTCTCATGATGTGCTTCAACCCCCACACTATCATCACTCATCCTCTTATCATGTTACTATGCTTCAATCCCTACCGCGTCATCACTCATCATAATGAGAAACCTAAAATCTTCTTCATTTAGTCCACATCAACATTTGGATCTCGCCAGCCATCTCGCCATCTTGCCGATGCCCACCAACATCCTGTATTGACAGCAAAAAATGAGTCTAAAAATTTCCTCACCTACTTATATTAGTCACGTCTTAATTAGAATATAGCCTTAATTAAAACATAGTTTATTGGAAATGGTTGTGGGCCACGCAAATTCCTAAACATGTTGTATTGTTTAGATGGTTGATGGTACATTATGGGATTCCTGTGAACTCATGGTTGCGGGGCATCACCATGATTTAAAATGTGATAGACGTGGTTTTCACATTGAATTGATTCATCATGTCTTATGGATATGTCCTATTGCTAGAGTAGTGTTTGAAAAGAGTGTTGAGAAATTTGTATCCTGTTTACGGTAAAAACAGATGTAGATGTGGGGTTTTGTGAGATGGGGAAGGCTTGCTAAAGAAATACAAAATTATGAAAAGGGGTGTATTGATTTTCATCTCCTCTGTGATGGAAGGTATGTATTGAATGTATCTTATGCTACAACAATCCGTTGTTTGGTAGAGGACAAGTTTTGGTCTATGATATATTCTTTCGTAATTTGGGTATTGTGGAAGGTAAGATGTAAATGTGTATTTCGAAAAGTCAAACAGAATACAATTGAGTTAGTCAAGGAGATATGGTTGATGTTTTGCATACTTTAATTGGTCAATATGAGGCAATAACTGGTGAGTTGGATGTTGTGTTTTGTAAGCAACAACATTTTAGAGAAATGTGGACAAAGAAAGAGGTCTTCACCTCATTTGGGGAGAGAATAAAGTGGAGATATGTTCCACCAAGGTGGCTTTTTCCACTACCAAGATGTGTAAATGCAGTTTCTAAGGTAGTTGCATGAGGGCTTTTGTTATTCGACATGTTGGTTGATGTGGGTATGATGGTTGTGTTTTCATGTATGAGTTATTTGTAGCTTTTGGGCATCTTTCCATTAACACCAAGGTGAATCTTCAAAAATAAAAACAAAAAACATATAAGCCTTACCCATGAGGAAATACCCAAATTTGATAAAAAGAACTAGAGAAACTGTAACATAGGATAAATATGCCATGTGAGATCGATTGACAATGAGTGAAACCTCTTGTTTTGAAGGTGTCCATGGTGAGGTTGAAGAAATATTGAGAATCGAGGGAGCATGCTTTCATGAAGGCTTGGTATTTATGGGTATAATGGATTAATACGAGTTAGAAGGCATGTATGCATTCTAAATTCCGAAAGCATGCTTCATGGCAAAGTTGAGGTTCCTAACTATGTCACGAAGATTAAGATGAAGCACATAACTATACCTTAGCGAGAGTTTTTTTCTTTTGAGAAAGATTCACCTTAGTATATTACTTGAAAACTGTACATGGAGAAAATAGAAGGAGACATTTCATCTCACTTCTATTGTGATACAAAGGGTAGTATAAACATCTGATCAAGCAGATGCTGTCATACATGAAACAAGTAGAACAATAAATATAAGCTATACAACATAAAAGAAGGTATGACAAAATTCCACTTCATACTAGAAATTGTATTCGAAAATAAGTGAAGTCTTGCTTTGGTTCTTGAAGGCCACTTGCCTTTGCCATAGAACATCATATTGACCAAGTAATGTGTGGACCGTGAGTGAGAGGTTACTAAGATTACTTTACAATTACTAGGAAATGAGTCTGAGGCAAAATTCTCAAAGGCCAATTTCTCACTAAACAGGGGTTTCCCATTTCGGGGTCTTGTTTGGATGATGAGGGGCTTTCAAAATTTCTCTAATTTCGTGCCTAATGAGAGAGTGCGCATGTACGGGGCGAGAGAGGTTAAGAAGGTTGAATGTGCTAATTATGCTTCTAATGATTCCAATTTCCAACTAATTCAAATAAATAAATGAGTAAAATAGATAATAATTATAGAGTTGCAACGTTTTGGAGCCGTCCTTGGTGCTGCAGACACGGCGAAGAAGAGAAAGAAAGAAAGAAAGAACAGGGGAGGACTCGGAGAGACAACGTCAGACCAAAAAGAACAGGGGAGGAGAGGGAAAGACGGAAGTCGGAGAGAGAGAGAGAGAGAGAGAGAGAGAGAGAGAGAGAGACCATGCCATCGAAGAAGAAGAATAACAGAAGCAACAACTGTACAGACATATCATCACGAGACGATCACAACAAGGAAGACGAGCAGGATGAGGAGGATCGAGAAGAAATCGCATCGGTGTTCGAATCTCGACCTAACCACGATCTCATCTCCCCAGGAGCCCTCACATCCCTCTACAAAGATGACATCCACTCCTCACCCAAAGAGATTGAAGATAATGCTTACAACACATTGCTCCCTTTTGTAAAGAAGATCGTGGCTATATATCGGGAACATCCCGACCTCGCGTCACGTAGCGATTTCAAAGTCGCATGTGCAATTTGCCCCGAGCAGATGCTCTTCCGCGGATGGTCAGCTCTCCATATCCATGCTAAGAACTTCTGGAAGTGCTTCCCACATCAACATAAGGGTTATTGTAGGGCCTTGTCTGAAGTCCTGCGATCTGAAAGGATATTGGGTGTCCCGCCCTTTGGTTCCCACGCTTGGCCGCCCATCCTTCTCGTTGAAAATAGTAGCAATAGTTGTATTAGTGATCAACATAACCAGAACCACAACAATCATAACAATCGCAGAAAATGTGACAATAACGATAACATTGCCAAGAAAGGATGTGTCTCGTATTCATTTGATGGTGCCCTTCGCCGATGGAAGGGCCTCCAAGGGGTGGACATACCCAAAATGCAAGATATGGAACTCGAGGAAGTCCTCGCTGTCTTTAAGACCACGAAACGAAACGATGAAGATGACCGAAATGTCATTGTTTTTCCTGCATCGGAGATCGGTTTGATCAATGCCGAGAGCCTTACAGAGGTCCTTGAGAAATTCCCTGGGGCTGATGGCTCGTTGAAGTTGAATATCCGTAAGGCTAAGAATCCAGATGAGCCTTATAGTGTCAACAATTCTCTTGCAATTGATGAGGAGGATTATGTTGTCAATGTGAGGAGTCGGAATGATGATGAGCTGGAAACCTCCCAATCAGCTTTTGATTATGAGAGCCATCATCCATTAGGAACGTGGGCAACATTGAAAGAGATCAAAGAAAATGGACGTGTGCGTTCGATCATAGGAAAGTGGACAAAGGGCTCATCATCAGGCAAAGGATTTACATACAAATGGCCTTTCCGAAGATCACAAAAGGTTTGCATATTCTTTTTGGATGCTTTGTTTTTTTCAAGAAGCCACACATATAAACACACAGACACACAGACTTTCTGTATCTTTATGTATAATAACAATTGGCTTCGTTTTTGTGCAGGTAAGGCCACATCATGATGTGTTAACAATCAAGTTCTACTCTGTTAGTGTGAACCACATTACTATGTTTCGTTGCTTCTACCACTGGTCGCCTATTATTATGACTATTATTATTATATTTGTACATATAGAATTGGGCAATTGATCAAAGCCAATGAATGAGCAATTCTAATTTGCTTTCGCATCCCTGGCAGCTCAAGGAGATGGAGGTTAGGTTCCAAAAGAACCTGAATAAGTATAGGGGGCTCGGTGCTTCTGGAAATGAAAAACTCAAGACTCAGCTTAATGAGATTGAAAATCAGCTTAAGAAGGAAAGATTGTTGTGGCTTAAAGATATAACAGGAGTGCGAGAGCAATTCTCGGGACTCGAAAAAGACATAAGAAATGAGGAGTAGGTCTATGAAGTCAGCTGAAGAAGTCTCATTGCTATCTCTACATAAGAAATTATTTTTTATTAACAAAACCGGGAATCTTATATGAGCAGAGGCCGTAGAGCTCTAGCAAAGCAGGTATCGGAAGCAAGGCATGGAAGAGAGGATGATGCAGAAGTCGAAGAAATTGAAGACTTTTCTGGTAATGTGTATGAGTCACAAATGAAACGCACGAACTTCAAGAAGCAGCAAAAGGTATACTCGTGAAGATGTATCATTGGTAGATCTGGTTCATGTGTATATATAATATAAACAGCCATCTAAGGTTTAGTACATGCTATACCAGAAGAAAGAGAATGAAAGAAAAAGGGAAGGGCAGCTCAGAGGATTATTCTACGAAAAAAATCGTCTCAGGAGGCAAGTGGAAAGTGCAAAAGATGAAAGAGATTGCATTAGTAAGACCATTGAGCATGAAGAAATGCTAGATGCTATAAGTCAAATACTAGAAAGCTGCAATTGTCGAAAAGGTGCTTCTCTTTGGCATTTGATAAAAGCATGATGCAACAACCTCTTTATGCACATGGAATTTATTATAATCAACAACATCAATCATGAAGAAAGTTATGTTTCTAATCCATGGGACAATGATACACCGTATAACATAGTCCATATCCATCAATGCATGCCACTGAGGTTATAAAGTGGCTTATAGTTGGAGGGAAGCTAATACAGACTCTTGATAGTGTCAAATCTAATGGCACTTTTGTTTTTGAACAATGGGATTTGTATGTGCATTGTGTGGAACATAGTATTCATCTCATTAAATGTTTATCCATGATTATTAGGTTTCTTATCATGAAGTTTAGGCAAGGTTCAAACTTGTTCAGTGCCTGATACGGTCAGCAAATTTCTTATTGAAAATCTCATTAGACCTCATCATACATGAAGTCATTAGAACTTCTTATGGGAAAGGTCGAGAAAAGGTTTTAGTTGAGTGGATTAGTTTGCATTTTGACATGCAAATATGTTGATATTTCGGTATGTTGATGTAATTGGCTTTGAACACCCCCATTCCTGATTGCTATGCCCCTATTGATGAATGATTAGTTCTGCATGGCCCAATGAAATTTTTCAGAAAAGCAGATTGAGTTATGCCTCATGGACCTGATTTATGCCAAGTTGGGTTGCCAAATGATGACCATAACTCTTTCGTTCTTTGTAATTTGTCACCATTTTTCAGCTAGTTTTGTGTGGGTACTTTTTCATTTATCATTCATGAATCTTCTTGTGAATTGCACCAGGATAAAGGGATAATTAATTATTCTTTGAGATCAAAAGTTGTTTTAGTAGTGGTGAAACGGAGAATAAAATAAAAATGCACCAACACCAACGCTAATGCCAGCACCAACAACGCCAGCACCAGCACCAAGAGCAATGGCAGCACCAATCCAAATGCTAATGCTACATGTGGACGCAAATGCAGTAGTTTTTGACAGTCAACTTGTTGCCAATGAAGCTTTAATACCCAAACAAGATTGAGTTTTTTGTATCCAACTAACATTTTTGTATCATGACTATGTTTCCTACGTTGTAGGTACTAAGCTTGTAGTTTTGTAACCTAGTATATCTAAGAGACATGTAAATTTACAAATATTCAAAAAGACTGGATACTATGAAGCTTAATTTGGCAATGGTACAAAGCCTCACACTAGTTGTATAAAAATTCATCAACTTGGAAGTTACAAATACAAATTGTTGGGAATAGGTGGATTACCATGGCATACAATAATCATTTCACCTCATGAATTGCATGCCATTGAAATGTATGCGTAGACATGCTTGCGTTAGTCTTAAATGTATAATATCAATATATTCTGTGTTTAGCTTAATGATAGTTATAATTTGTTAAGTATTTGGGAATAAATTAGTTATGATTTATATTTAGTTTCTTAAGGAAGTCATGAATATTGACATAATGTAAGATATAAAATATATGAGTAGTTACTAGTTATGACAAAGATGAATTGTCGTAGCCTAAATACTAGTATTGTAAAAAACCTCCAAGTTTTTTAATTTAAACCTCTATTATCAAGGGGTTTGGTCCTCTTCATAGATAAAGTCTTTGATTGGAAAGACAACTAATATATGGATGATTTAGATGATAGGGTGGGAGGTGCTTGTCATCTAGAAAATATCCTCCTACTAAGAGACTTTTTATCCATATAATTCAATGCCTTTGCAATTTTCTTGAACAACCTTTATGAATGTGGCTAAAATTGAGCGTCTTGCTTGACAAAGAGTCAAGACTACAACTTGGAACACATATCTATGGTGGTAGCTATCATCATTAAAAGCACAATAAGGAACCATTGCTTAATGATTATGTTCAAACACATAAAAATAACAAAAAAAGCAAATTTGAGTAGGAACCTAACAAATTCATGAAGGATAATGCATAGAAAGAGACAAGAACTATTACTTAATATGGTTTGCAATGTCCTACATATGTGGAAAACTGTATTTGAAGGCTAGCCTTAATTGTGTGTGATGGGGTGTCCAAGATCTGTAACCCTTGTATTGCCACATAGTTGTAAGCACTTGGAAACAACTTTATCTTGTATTATGCTTATGTTAGGACGTCTTCAGCCACTCAATGGGAGCATGAAGAAGCCTTTAACTCTCACATCGCGACATTTTTTAAAAACACCTACCTACAATTTTCACATTTCTTTTGTTGAGGTTTAAAAAGGATTACTACAAACAAATACTAAAAAAATCAATGATTGAGAATGTTCTAGGGGAAAATAAAAAAAGGATTGTTTCTATGATTTGAAAGTTGAAACTAAATCATGAGGATGTATTGGATACAATATGCAATATGCCAACCATTATTTCAACACATAACGTTGAGTTTCTAAATATTCAATGTACACTGTTGTAGGATCAAATTGATGAGGAGCATCTCTACCTGCCTTAGGACCCATTGTATTGTTGTGAATCAATTTAGCATTTAGACCTCTCAAGAGTAGCATGTTTGCTAAATTACAATCAATATTTCTTCAATTCTACCCTAGTGTGGATTGGGTGCTCACAAATCACAAACAACAAATTTGACGATTTTGTCTGCGAGGGACATGTCTGGGATTGTATCTGTCTCTATGGAGGGCTCTTACTTTAATGTTAAAATGGGGCCTGCATTCACATTGTGCATTATCCGTACGTGTACCACAAGCATTTTTCAATTGGCATTACATGTAAAGGAAGCAACATAGAGCACATCATTGTGTTTATATATGATCTTGTAGTGGCTTTGGTCATCATGTTGGCCAAATGTGGAGCTCTCCAAGAAGCTAATGCGTACTTGATAAGCATGCCACATGGCTTGCCGGCCAGTTATGTTGATTATAGATGGTATCAGGTTGCCTTCTATGCATCCTCTTGTGTGCAACATAAGGAGGAGACGCTCCATACAATGCAACCTCCAAACAACCATTTAACCACTTTTGCGAGTCTTATCAAAGATTGTGGCTCTACTTGTGATCTCGAGAAAGGGAAGAGGTTCCATGCCGATGCTGAAAAGAAGGGATTAACATCAGTGCTGTTCATTAGTATTAACCTCATTCGAATGTATAGCAAATGTGGTTGTCCCATAGATGCTGAATTTATATTCATGGGTTTGTCTAAGCGTGATGTTTTCTCTTGGAATGCTATGCTCTCCACATATCTTGAAAATGATCGTCCTGTGAATGCTTTGCTCGGATTCCGACAACTTCTAGAAGAAAAGCTGTTTTCCCCAGATCTTGTCACATTTACCATCGTGTTACGAGCGTGTGCGACCCTTGGAGGGCATGGGAATGTGGTGGTGGAAGGAGAAATGAATTGTGTAGTTTTCCACGAGATTGGTCGTGCATTGCATTCTCATATTCAGAAGAAAAATGTGGTCCTGGATGCTTTTATCAATGACGCAATGGTGAATATGTATGGGAAATGTGGGAGTGTTAGAGAAGCAATATATGTGCTAGAAACATCACATGAGCACTCAATTGCTTCCTGGAATTCGGTACTCACAACATACCTTTGTCGGGATGAAGGAGCACACGTATTGTTAGTGTATAGAGAAATGCAAAAACAAGGTGTAAGCCCAGATTTCCATTCATTTGTTTCTGCCCTTAGAGCATGTATGATTTTGATAGATGGGGAAGAAGCTATTAAGCTGAAGTTTTTTATCTCTCTTGAAATAGGGAAAGCATTACATCTAGATGCAATTCGCAAGGACCTTGTTTCAAGTGTTTATGTTGCCAATGCCCTTATTAGTATGTATGGAAAATGTGGAAATACCATTGGTGCAGAGAATGTTTTTAGCTTGTTACCTAGCCATGATGTTGTCACATGGAATGCAATGCTCTCAATGTATGTGCAACATTTCCAAGTAGGGAATGCTTTCCATATTTTTCGGCAGATGTTAAATGAAGAGATACATCAAGACATGCTTACATTTGTCATAACCCTCCAAGCATGTGGTACTCTAGTAGATGGTGACAATATAACCTCTAATTGTGCCCAAGGAACCAAAGCAATTGCATATGACATTGGTCAGGCGATACATGCTCATATTCGAAAACAACACTGTTTCAGCTCAAACATCTATATTAATAATACTCTCATCAGTATGTATGGGAAGTGTGGCAACATTTCTAGAGCTGAGCATGTCTTCCAATCTCTTCACGAGCCAGATGTGGTCTCTTGGAATGCCATGCTTTCAGCATATGTGGAGCATGGAAAAGCAGGCAAGGGTTTACAGTTATACAGAGAAATGAGAAAAAACGACGAGAATCCAAATAAACTCACATATGTGATTTGTCTTCAAGCATGTGGCTCTCTTGCTGATGATGAGGATGGTAAATTCCCAAAGTTGGCATCATTAGATATTGGACAGGCATTCCATGTAGAAATCTGGAAGAAAGGTCTTCTTTCGGATGTTGTGATGGATAGTGCTCTTGTAAGCATGTATGGTAAATGTGGAATGATTCTGGAAGCTGAGACTGTCTTCGATAGCGAACTGATACAACGTAATTCAGTTACGTGGAATGCGATGATGTCAGCTTATATAGAGCATGGCTACGCAGGGAAAGCTTTAGAGTTGTACACCAAGATGGAAGTAGAAGGCATGAGTTTGGATGAAATAACTTTGGTATGTGTTTTGCAAGCTTGCTGTCAGATAACTAACCTCCATATATGCAAGAAACTTCATTTTATCATTATTTCAACTGGGTTGGATATAACTACTACTCTTATAAATACTCTAATGAATGCATATGGGTGTTGTGCAAGCCGACTACACGCATTGGCTGTGTTTTCTGGTATGTCCAAACCAGATTTGGTATCATGGAATGCGTGCATAGCTGGTTATGCATATGAGGGAAATTTTCTTGAATGCTTTCAAGTATTTGAGAGAATGCAATTCACAGGTGTAAAGGCAGATTGTGTCACAATGCTTTCCCTCCTCTATGCTTGTAGTCATGATGGTAAGGTCAATGAAGGTCTCAAGTATTTTGAGTTGATAACTACACAATGTAGCCTTTACCCAGACTTGAAGCATTATGTTGCACTACTAGACCTGTTTGGGCGTATCGGAGACTTCAAAAAGATAGAACACGCTCTTTTTATGGGAATACCTATGCAGGCTAATGTGTCTTTCTGGTTATGCTTGCTTGGTGCATGCCGTACACATGGAAACATAGAATTGGCAAACCATGTGTTCCAGAATGCAGTGAATTTAAAACCCAGCAATGGCTCCTCATATATTCTGTTATCAAACTTATATGCTACTCTAGGGAGGTAGTGAACAGAAAAATATTTCATCCAAGCTTGATTTTAAATCACTTTTGGTGGATGACATATTCCTCTATTCTCCAGCTGCAATGGAATTTCCACTAACTACAGGAGTCAGGTGAGTATTGTTAATTAACCTCAAGAAGATATGATTAAGATACATGGTATGCTCCATCAACATGTAGATAAATTTTGGTTTGGTTTCATCCCTAGATATAATGTAGATAAATTTTGGTTTGGTTTCATCCCTAGATATAATGTAGATAAATTTTGAGATTTGAATACTGATACTAATAAGGAAAACCTTTACAGCTAGCGGCTCCTCAACATCTATCAATCTCAAATGGAGAATTGAGATGTACATTTGACTTTCAACAAATCCTCATTGTGTGCAACTTACATTATGTCATGTATATTATGCTTGCCATTAACATAAAATTCGGGTATGTTATACTGTAAATACAAAGCAATGCATGCCACAAGCATTCATGTTGTTGGAATGATCAAATCCCTTGATGATTAAAATAAAGATTGATGTGCATAACATACTGAGCCTAATTGATCTTAAAAGTTTTGCAAAAATACCCTAGCATATTTTATCTTCCTTAACCATGTAGATGTGAATCACCAGATTCGTGGCCATTCAGCATTTCCTTTATAGCTAATAGCTCAAATTTTTACATCGTTCCAGCATTTATATCTTAGTAAGTCCAACTTTTACATCGTTCACATCATTCCCAAATTATATATAACTTCTTTTTCCCAAAAGCTTGGAATTTTGTCAAGTAAAAAGGTGTATATCTTCTAAAGATTACAAGTCTTAGAATATCAAAATAGCTTCAAATATACACGACTAATGTGTACATATTAACGGAAGAGTTTGTGGTAAGGTTGGTATATTTTAACTACATATTATGAGTATCATTGTTAAGCTGCAAAGAACCAGCTTCAATGTGTGTAAGTGCGCACACGCGTACGCAAACTTTACATGATCGAAACTTAAGATTATCCCAAATACCCTATGTTATGTTATTTTCAGAAATGCCCTTGGCAACCCCCTCCCAAGCAATTATATGTATAGTCAATTGGTCTAATGTGACTCTTATGAGCCAAATGTCATAGGTTCAATCTGTGGATGTTGGTATACCATCATCATATGTACCATTCGAGCAATTGTATGGTCAATTCATCCTCTTGTTTCTCAATCATACATGCTATTTGCCCACAACCCTTTTATTCACAAGGGGCATTTAGGTAAATCTTTTACCACCAGGCAGGCCTCTTCAAAACAAAAATAAAGCCAAAAAAAACGGAAAGAGTACATATTTTATCAATCATATATATGACGAAACTTGGATTAGAAATTGATAGCTTTCTCTCCTAGCTGGAAACCAACTGTCCTTATAATTGTTTAAATAAAATTTTATATGTAAGATCATGTCAGATCGGCCTTGCGTTTTTATTATTACTTCTGTTTTTCACAAACAATTATTGTTGTGTTGTGTTGTGTTTGTTGTATTTGTTGATCTTCTTTTAATCTGACTTAGCACTTTTACACAAGGAAGGGTTTGGGAACACCTTTAAGGCTTCTCTTTCTCTTTGGCGAGGCCTCCAGTTGAGAACGTGCTTCCAAGAGGCTGAAATCTTCATCACATGTTAAGATATTTGCAAACTCAGGTTTACGAAGAAGCAATTTCGCCGTAAGGTACCCAGCTATTGACCATGTTTGATATAATCTAGCTTGTTTGCCTATGAATTTTCCTGTCTTAAGATCATAATACTCTGGCCATCTGTCTTTAGATATCCTCTTCTCTGCCACTTCAATCGCCCTCCGTGCGATCTCTGGCCTCTTCATTTTTATGCATGCAGTTGTTAGCTGCAATATCAACATTACGTGTAGGGTTTTTGTCTTCAGATTGCATGCATATAGAGAGAGTTGTTCATCATTGATGAGCATAATAAAGATGCTGAGCCAGATTACATGTATAGAGAGATACTAATGGTGATGTTGCTGATGTATAGAGAGATGATGACAATGATGAGCATGACCACAGTGATGTTAGATTGCATATGATGATGACCGGGAGCATGATGATAATAGTTATATTGGAGAGATGATGAATATGAATGATGATGTCGGATTACATACATAGACAAGATGAATTATAATAATGACAATGTTAAATTACATACACAGATGACGATGAGAATGATGATTTCGATTACATTTATATAGATGATCATCATGCTTTGGTACATATACCAAAAAAACAGACCTGCCATAGAAGAGTCGGCCATGAACCTCCATTGTGGTAAGACCATGCTCTGATTAAAAGATGCAAGAGACGTGAGCATATCAATTGAAAATTCTCCCCATTGTGATTGACACCATGATAAGATAAAAAAATATATGAAAAAAGTGTGTAAGCGTTGAAGTCACACATCAACATCTTAAGAAAATGGATGCCAAACCATTCCCAGTTCCAAGAGTCATATGGTGAAGTTATGTTAGGTAAAAACACACAACAATGATATTGAAATTTCTGATATGCAAATGGCGATCTATATGCACATGAATATCCTAAAAAACTCTAGAGCATATTTTCCTAGAGTCTTGTTATTTCAAGCATGAAAATGGCACTGGATAAAAAGTTTTTCCCAAACAACAGATGGACCATAGACTGTCAACCTGCTTTGATTCATTATTGTTGATCCACAAGACAAATGAGCTTAACATGTTTATAGATCTAGTTTTCATCTTTAATTGTTCCATATTTACTCAGAATAGGACATACAACCACCATGTAAATCATTTATAATCAGTTAAATTCTATATTGGAAACCTGTATATTTATTCGCATATATTGGTCTTTAGGTATGAAGAATCATTGAGTTCCAAAAGTTTCATCACTCTTCACAATCCAAATGCTTAGTATTATAGGCCTGTATTGATCCACTTTGCTTCATCTCATTATATATTCTTTCTTATGGTTGACTGGATGATTTCTATCATCTATGTGAATCATAACTAAATTTCTTGATGTGGATGTAATAAATGTGCTTCTAACACAGATAGTTATACTGCTTCTGTTGAAAAATCTGAAGTAAACCATTGTTTTTGGCTCCTAGTGATGAGGATAAAATTCTGTCTATACATTGAAGAGAGGGACCTGTTGATTGCTTTCTCCTGAATTTGGCTTGTATTTATTACTTAAATCTGCATGGCAAAGTCTTTTTTACTTGGCCGAGATGACAGTTTCCAGCAAGCATAGCAAATGGAATGTAATCTACGACATTTGCATTAGCCTCCTCCTTAGAGTAATATTGACCCCATGAAGCCATTATTGCGTGCCCTTCCAGTAAAACTGAAATACTTTGTGACTACTAATTGCAGTCAAAACCTATTTTTTATTCAGCATAAAGGGGCAACAGGAAACACAAAAGTACTTAGTGTACTCTTACCAATCATCTGATGTATATTCTGTTTGGCACAAATTATATTTATATATTGTTGTTTCTGCTGTGGGAATCCTAGCTATCTGTTTTTTACACCTTTTTTCACTCAAATGAAATGCATAGAAAAGAGAATAGAGATTACGTGTTCTTGGGGTCGCTTCCGGTAATTATTCTCCATTCTTCACCTTCTAGAGCAGGATAGCATATCTTGAGAGGCATATTTGCTATTAGATCTGTCCATTTCGCCTCAATTAGATCCAAAATGGCATTTGACTGTTCTGGAGTGGAAAGAGATCCAACTATTGACCATAAGTTGCCTAGAGAAAAGAATCGAAAGTCCATATGTGCAGGTTGTAGATTGCCTATAAGGTAACCGCCACGATCAGGCATCCACTCTACCAACCACGGAGGTATTTGATCTGGATAAATATTGAATTTATTGACAGCATCGTAAGAATACTCTTCTGTCTTGTACCTGTATATTTCATTTAGTTTCTTTGTATCTACCCAGTAGTATTCTCGTATATGGAAGGAGAGTGCAATCAGTCTATTTATCATGGCCCTGATGAGATCCAGGGATCCATCTTCAGGTGTAAGCATCTCTCGTGCACAGCGTAGAGCTGAGTAAAATAAAGCCTAACCATTCCAGAGAATAACCAATCAAACATGATAAAATAGATCAATATTTATGAGCTATGTAAACATTGTCGAGGAAGCAGATATTCATACTTGAATCTCCAGTGGATGTCCATGGATGCCCATCCTACGATCAATCATACAAGAGCCATCAGTAACCAGCAGAGTAGGAAACATATCGAAACCATCTGCTAGGCATAGTTTCAAGATCATCTTAATGCCTGTCTGAACATCAACTCTCTCTTGCAAAGACAGATCCCCCGTGCACTTCCCGTATGCTCTTAAAAGAATAATCCACCAGAGACCTAAAGCAGATGAAACAATTCAGTAATGTGTATACAGATACATTAAGATGTCCACCTAACGAATTTAATAAGATGCAGCTGCCCCTGGTCACTAAAATTGGGAGTACAAAAGAGGACCTGAATCAACTGGTGCAACTCGTCCTATTGCTGCTTCACCAAAATCAGGATCCAAAGTCTCCTCCATAACATTTTCATCACCATCACGAGGAATAAGTCCTACTTTGAAGCTCGCAGGCATAAGACCTTGTCCAGGACTGTAGCAATCAACGGTCTTTTCCCAGCTCTACAATGTTAAAGCAGACATTACTTTATTCATTGAAAGCTTTCAGTGGTGCATTGGAATTAACCACTAATATTTAAAATTCAATTTGAATAAATTTCTACAAATAATATGAATGAAATCTATTTATTAGCATTCAGAGATTCTCTAGCATAAGTTAAATCCAACCATGAAGTTCATAGGAAATTTTTGAAACTTTATAAACACAGTATTGTATTTGGATAATGAATTAAACCAGTAGACACTCCAACAGCAAGTCACCATCTTCATTATTCTCTACATATGTTTATGTAGTTATTAACTGCTTTTAAAAAGGGAGCAGAGGTAGCGGTTAAAATGACAAAGAGAATATCTATATTCAAAAAAGTGTCATAGGAAAATATATAAATGGTAGATGGTTGTGCAAGCAAGCGGGGTATATTAAGAATACAGAGACGGAAATGGCAATTTCATCATTGATTAAAGAGTACCTTCTCGCCATTCTTCAAGCTACTGGACAGACAAAGGGATGCCAGTGCCCTTAACTAGAAGCCTATTCTCTCTTAGAGGTAATTATTTAGGATAAAGCCATTATAGGGAACTACTTACCCTATTCTTATTTGAGTTGTGTTCCAAAAATTGGTTTTCATCAAAACCACATCCTTCTTGTCTGAGTGATTTTGGATAAAGAAAAAAAAACGTTAAGATATCTTCTACTGCCATTAAAAATCAAATTTTGGGTTGACTAGGGATGATACAACTGAATCTCATTTATTGTTTAGCAAGCATTGGAAATCCAATCAATAACAAAGATAGTTCACTTCGCGAACATTGTGCATATTAAAATCTCCAGTTGGTTAATCAATAAAGGGATTTAGGGATCATGAATGGATATGAGGGAATGGAGGTTTCCGTAAGTGTTTCTTGCCTATTTTGATAAGCCATTATATATGACTAGTTTCCAAAGCTAGACAATGTTTCCCATAATTTTTCATGACTGTTTTGGTATTTTACCATTGATAGCCTCTCTTGTGATCACTTCATAGAAAAGTTTGAATATATAGGTGGAAAACAGCAAAGTACTACATAGAGGTATGCTATTTATCAAATCCATGTATTTTCCTGCCAGGTATTAATAGAAATAGTCAGTTATGGACAAAAATCCATAGAAAATGTGGAATATACATGCTCCACCATTTTGAACTTAAGACAGAGAAGTATGACATATGCAGCTCAGAACATATTCAAGCAGCCAAGTAATGAACAGTCATTTCAATGTGTGTAAGGGTATCCATTTTGGTGATGGCTGCAATCCCTCTGCCTACTATTCTGAATAGACAATATGGCTATGGGACCGCAAAGAACATAGAATATACATGCCACTTGATATAGAGAAGCCTTAAATAGGCAGTGCAGATCAATTTCAATCACCTGAGTGGTAATCAAAGATTTCAATTTATACTAGAGTATTATTTTCTATAGTAGCTGCAATCACTCTACTTATGACTCCATGTAAACAGGAGTGCTATGATTTTCCAGATCACCCACAGGAAACCATCACGTCATCGCATATATCAGTTTGGAGCTTGGAGTCATCAGAGGGCGCAACTGTAAATGGACCTCATTCCTCAGGTATATTGTGATCATAAATTGGCTCTAATCTAATGACTAGATGACTAGATATGCACAGATTATCACATTGTTGGGACTTCTCTTGAGTTTTGACATTAGTTAATCCATGAGTCATCAGAAAGGCTAACTGTAAATAGACCTGATTGCTCATTGTATATTGTGATCATAGATTGGTTCTAAGTTAATGATTCAATATACTCAGATTATCAAGTGCTCAACACACAGAAGTCCTGAAAGATCTAGAAGACTTTTTAGTTTTGGAACTGATTATTGGATTTTAGGATTTCTTCAATCTGACTGTATATGCAATAGGATTCATCTCCTTTGCATTGATTATAGTAGCCAAGACTCTTTCATGTACAAACGGTTGGTGTAAAGATGGCTATTTTCTATGAGCTAACACAATCTATGTACCCTACACCCAATCTTTGGTGTTACTTTTCACAGCAGGAGTAATGGGCACACACCTCTTAGTACTATCTCTATGGAATCAGCATATCTAGGTAGAAATTATTAACCCTATATGTGTTCATAATCTCCTACACAACTTTAACAACATCCCTTCTAGTTACACTGGCGATGACAGGTGGATTCGGGAACTAGTTTGGTCTGATTCTTACAGGTACACATAACACAGTATTTCCATTATTACAAAATATTCTATTTCAGTTGTCGTCATGTTTGCAGTTGCTTTCATCAAGTTTGACCTCACTAGAGGTGGGCAGTGGCATTGGAAGGGCAGATAAAAAGGCTGTGCCCTGTGGAAACACAGGGAACAGTAATACTGCTCGATGCATGAACGCCCTCACTACAGAATAAAGGCTAAGCTAGGCCACAGGCCTTCAATAAATTCCAAACTGCGATATGCAAAAACCTCTCACAAGGGGACAACCTGACTGGGAGGGTGAATCTTCCCTCCTATCAGAGACTGAACACGGAATCTCTATCAATCTGCAGATAGTTTGTGGGGCGTGGGCTGCTTCAGGAAACAGCATCGTGCTCTAAGACACGGGTATAACTCCCTGTTGCTTGCTTGCCCAATGCATATACAATCTACAGATCCTTTAATACGTCAGCAAGATGCTTAATGTAAGGTCTGTCAATACAGTGCATAAGATCATGGGAGTGTATCAAATTGAAATATGCTAGCTTTTTCTTATAATATATCAATATTGTTTAGACCACTCTTGAGTTTTGAGGGGTTATAGGTGAATTATTTAATAGAACTCCTGAATACATGATATCTCTAGCTTATGAGAACATAAGAGTGTGATGCATACTATTGTCTATTTAAGCATGGATCGAGGTCGTTAAGGGGTTCTCCATACCAAAGGCATCTTGGAAACTCTCTCTCACACACACACTCACTCACTTTTTATATTTTATCAAATTGAAATATGCTAGCTTTTTCTTATATTTTATCAATATTGTTGAGACCACTCCTGAGTTTTGAGGGGTTATAGGTGAATTATTTACTAGAACTCCTGAATGCATAATATTTCTAGCTTATGAGAACATAAGAGTGTGATACATACTATTGTCTATTTAAGCATAGATCGAGGTCGTTAAGGGGTTATCCATACCAAAGGTCTCTTGGAAACTCTTTGTCTCTCACACTCACTCACTTTCTCTACATCCAAATAATCTTTTAGCATAATAATTAACACTTTTGGAACTAGGGTTTAGGTATAGCTTTATCGGTTCTGGTGGATGTTAATGAATTCCTTTCTTTATATTTTACACATAGCATTCATGCACAGCATAACACTAGTGTATGCATGTTATGCAAACAATCAGCAAAACTTGAAGTGAGAACACAAACCTGGAGCTGAAGTGTATAGAGGATGAAGTGTCTGACAATTTCAAATTCACCTTTCAGCAAGAATGCAATAGCTGAAGGTATGAAATCACGAATAAACACCTGATCATAATTTAGGGGAGAGTGATCCGAAGGATCATTGGC